>NC_068939.1:114846089-115146089 GCF_016801865.2 Culex pipiens pallens
AAAAATACAAAAATACAAAAATACAAAAATACAAAAATACAAAAATACAAAAATACAAAAATACAAAAATACAAAAATACAAAAATACAAAAATACAAAAATACAAAAATACAAAAATACAAAAATACAAAAACACAAAAATACAAAAATACAAAAATACAAAAATACAAAAATACAAAAATACAAAAATACAAAAATACAAAAAAAACTTTCAAACTTAAAAAACTTAACAAACTTTCTTTTAAGTAATACTTGATTCAGTCTGTGAAATTTAATTATTTATTATTTATTTATTTTTAATTTATTATTAATTTAGGCCAAATTACTTCCTTAATGATCAGTGTTGTAAATGAGTGATAGAAAAAAATATCATTTGATAATTCTGTCACCAAAAGATCAGAGAATGTAACAACCGTCACTATTGCTTGCGAGATATTTTCCATTGTCTCGTGATTACCAACAAGGGCATTCTCTTTCTATCACTCTTTCTCTTCTCCTCGACCATGCTCGCTCACTGCTGAGTATTTCGTTCTTTCAGAAAACCGCAATGAAAGAACGCGAGATTTAGAAATTTGCTCGAAGTGGTTTGACAGTGTTGAGGGGGAGTTGATGATTGTGAAAGGGGGCAGAGCAGTGATATCTTAGGCATGAGAATTGTAATCGCTTAGAACTGAGAGTTTGTTTTTCTACTATTTATCATAATGCACTCGTCGTATTTATCCAACTCGGTGAACCTCGTTGTACGATGGATGTACGACTCGTGTTGAAAAAAAAAAAATCTTTTTGCACCTTGCTGCATAAACTACCATTTGGGCAGTTTGAAGCTTCACAATAATAAACGAAAAAACACAATTTTATGTTTGAATCAATTGCCACCAAATAAAATAAATTTGTTCAACTGTGCTGAGCCCTGAATCCAGCAACACGGTTAGGAAAACGAGCCAAAACACTAAAAAAAATGTTAACAAACTTTCTTTTTAGTAATACTTGTTTCAGTCTGTTTAAATTGATTATTTAGTGGAAACTTTTCGAGTACTGAATCTACTACTTTGGATTTGTAACATCTCGATAAAACCGTGCAAATCGTACTATCCTAAAGACATCACTTTGCCGCTATACCACTAACCTCCTGGAAAAGGGGTCGCCGATCATGTGATAATGACAGGCTGGCAAGTAACAGACGACCACCAAGCCTTTCTGCATAATTCACAGCTCTTCATATGCAGGTGGAAGAACCACATCCTTTCAGTCAGTCACTGCTTCAAATGCAACGTGGCAAGAGGGCGGGCCAGTAAAACCCCGTTATCATGGCGCTTCCTAGAACAGAGTACACTTTTTTGCAAAAAACTTCGACTTGCTCCTCGGTTGGACCAGCATGGGAGTTCCGGCAGATGTTGGGCAGGGCTCATACGTGGAAGCAGCTCATTAATTTTTACCAGCTTAATATGCTCATCATTAATTCAACCGGTAGCGAGTAGTACAAGGTGTGACCACATGTGTCGGAGTTGGGTTCTTTTGTGAAAGGGGTCTTGTCTAGTTGGATGTTCTAGAGGTGTTGCTCGTGATGGGACACTTTGCCAAGATGGATCTTTGTTCTAATAAGTTGTTTAAAATTTCATCGTGGTTCCATTCCTTAAGGTATCACTCTGCGTGGGCAGGTGAGAGTCCCGACTGTCATTATTCATGGTTTAAGGGGGGTGTTACGAGGTGAAATTGGGTCCAGCGTGTCCCGGAATATTTAATCAATCCTTCGCATCATCTTCCCTTAATTAGATGTAGGCTGTATCAAATGATTCACCACAGTGTGAAATAATTCATCAAGACATTGGCGCCAGGTTTGGGCGTGTTGTCTAATTGATGGCATCCCAAAGGAGCTGCGGGTTTGATGAGTTACGCCAAAGTTTCACACGTTAGCACACACATCAATGAATATCTTAGTGGCGAAGGTGTCAAAATCCGCGTTCGCATGAATTGAGTAATGAGAAGGTGAACCCTCATAGTGTTTACTCGCGTGTCACCCACAAAGATCAAAGAAATGTGAATATCTCCAACCTGTAACAATTTCAATTCGAAATCAACAAACCTAAGCTTTTTCAGCGTGACTTACGTCCATTAATCCAATTAGGAATCATTATTTTTAACAAGCTCAGCAAAAGTTATCATCGTAGCAAAAGTTTCCGGACCCCGTGTCTTCACTGGAAAAGATTCACTACACAAAATCAATTTTGTCGAACCATCCGGAATAATTTCCAGAAACTGAGACCAAGGTACAAACTGAGCTGAATTTCCATAATCCTTGACGGGGCTTGGAGGCTCGGCAGTGACACCATTTGATTTCGCAACCGGCCTTGGACGGCGCAGAGATTTTGCTGTGGAATTGACTAATTAATTTAATTTGAATTCATGCTCCAGTGGAAATGTTTAATCTCTGTGTCAACTTTCGGCGAAATATTCAATTCGAGTGGAAAAGTTGTCTTTCACAGAAGCATGAGGAAGGAAAGGTGGGCGTGGGTAACGGACTATTTGTCGTAATTTGCCTGCTTGAAGTTGAAGGATGGACGTATTTGTTTCCTGTTTTTGCTACGGATGAGTGCGAATTTGAGCACAGCTTTCGGAAAACTTTGCTGACATATTTTTGTATAGGGTTTAATCAATAAATCAGTCCAGCGAATCAAGACCTTTTGAACACTCGATGTTATGATGATTTTTATGCAACCCTGCTTTTTATTAAATGTTTTTACAGTTCTTTTGACCGTTGGAGTTTCAAAATAAATTCTGGAATCTTCATCCAAGGTTTTTTTTTTTCAAAAAATTGTAGCTTACATTACCGAGTGATTTTTTTTAAAAAAATCTCTTTTTTGTCGATTAAGTTGATTCCGAAAATTTTATAATTCTTCAATTATCCTCTAATCATTGCAAACTCGCCCACCGATAGCATCTAACCCAACAGTTTTTAATCAAAATGTTCTCCCCTTTTCCCCCTCAGGTTCGAACCCTGTTCGTCAGTGGGCTGCCGATGGACGCAAAGCCCCGAGAGCTGTACCTGCTGTTCAGAGCCTACGAGGGATACGAGGGATCCCTGCTGAAGGTTACCAGCAAAAATGGAAAAACAGCTTCGGTAAGTGCCACCTCCCCCCTCCTCCCAAACACGCAATTTTTGCATTATCAGATAACGAACCCCGAATGCCGGAGCAAGCAAGGGGATAATTGGATTAGCAGCGGCGGCAGTGATGGGAAAATCGTTATTGAAGAATTTTTTCTCCAACTTCTCTTTTTTTTTGTCTTGCAGCCTGTGGGTTTCGTCACGTTCAGCACACGGTCCGGGGCCGAAGCTGCGAAGCAGGATCTACAGGTAATTTAATTGCCTTTGGCATTTGCGTTAAGATAGTCTCAGGCCCTACCCCTCACCACCAAAGCCGCCCCCACCACCACCCACTGGTTTTAGCGAGTAAGCTCCAAATTTTAGACACTAGGACACGAACACACACACACAGAATCACACCTTCTAGCTTTCTTTTAGTCGTACCTTTTCTCTTTTAGTTATTATTGGTTTATTTTTTTTATTCAATTTTTCTAACTTGGGAAAGCCAACCCTTTGCCCCTTCACCCGTTTATAGAAGCACACTTTTTTCCGAGCAAAACTTTAAAGGTTAACTGAATCGAACTAGCATTAAAGGCAGGTGTTGCTCCACAAATACTAGCTAACCTCCCCCCACTTTGGATAAGTGCTTTCTGTTGGACTGAATTGGTTTTATTGAATTTAAAAATATCAGGTTGTCAACGATGATAATGTTGCTATTGTAACATTATCGACAAATCACGAATATCTTTTAAAATACAAAAACAATATAATACATTTAAAACTAAGATTTTTACACAGTAACAGTAATAAAGAAAATGATGTAAATTTGAAGATATTTCTTTTTAGTCCAAAATTTCATATCATTAAGTTATATTGTGTCAAGCAAAGTAATATTTTACGATGTGCACAATATTCAATTATTTGTACAAAGTTTTAACATTGGCACAAAACATAATATGTTTGCAACCACAACATGATTTGCAACAATTAAAAACACACTAGAAAGTTTTTTTTTCATTTTTAATCAATCAGTTTTTTGAGCGATTGACCTGAAGTCGATGAGATGTTATACTTTGGGAAAACACAGTTTTTATTTAAATTCTTAGTCATTTTGAAATTTCTGACAATATTATAACAGTTCCAGCGTTTTGTGCTAAATTTTTGCTTATTTTTATTAAAGATTGAGTTTAAGTTTTAGATGAAATTTTTTTCTGGAAAAAAAATCTTTTAAAAGAATGCTACTTTTATTATGGCTGGCGCCTATGTAAAGGAGGTATCAGACTATGACAAAAAATAAACTCACATTTTTGACAGTTTGACAATTTTGATTGTTTGCAAGAAGGTCAACGTTGCTTTTTTTGTCATAGTTTAATACCTCCTTAAGAATGCACATTTGAGTTTTTGAAAAATCGATGCTTTGTTAAAAATTATTTCTCTGTCTGAAAACAATAATTTATAAAATTTCATGTAAAACCCGGAAGAGGTGTCATTCTTGAAATATAAAAAAAATACAATTTTTAACAAAAAATTGAAAGAAATTTATATTTTTGAAAATATTGTAATGATTTTGTGGTTTTTTATGCAAGAATTTATAATTTCATGCAAAATCTTACTTCATTTTACATCCATTTTTTAAATTGTAAAATCTAGTATTTGAAGATTTCTGTATATAGTAAAATTTAAGTGTTGTATGCAAATTATTTAAGTAATTCATACGAAATTTAAAAAAATGTCCACATTTATGAAAAATCAAAAAAAAATCATAATAACAAGTTAGTTTTCCAAAAAAAAATATCAAATTATCGGCTTGAATCAAATTTTTAAACTGCTAAAATAAATCAGTCCGACTTTGATATTTGAGATTCACAGATTTACAACATCCTTAAAAAATATTACAGTTATGATACTGTCAAAAGTTTGCGATGAATTTGTGAATAAATGCCAAATTTTTTTCGCACAGTTTTTTGCAGGTCTTAAAAGCTCTTATTTGATTATACACCCTAATGTATAATCAAATAACAACATAAAAAACCAGGTTCTAGCGACACTCTCTGACCCAATATCTAGGTCAAAATTAAGCATCCGTGCAAATTTTGACTCTTGCCTAAAGTGGAATAAAATTCACACCCTCTTATAAAATCGAAAAATGTTCCTTTCTCCAGATATTTTTTTAAATAATCCAGTGTTCATTTCAACAGCGACCTAGGATATTCCAAAATTGCCAGAATAAGAACAAAACAAATAATTATTAACTTAAAAATTTTAATTTTCATGGAAAAAACTTGTAAAATCGATTCTGAAATATTAACCCTCTAACGCACCACATATTTTTGACTTCAAAATTAAATTACTCTTCAACCATGCATTTTTTCAACCTGGTTCGACCTGCGTTAGTTTATATAGAATGTTAGCTAATAACCATCAAAATTTCATCCAGTTTGGTCGATCCAGTTACAAGTATTGGTGAAAATCGTAATAATCTCGATTTTGCTCGGGCGGGAAAGGGTTAATGATACATTGAATTACTTTGTTTTTTTTTGTATTCTTTATCAAAATGTAGCATGTCTGTTACAAAAACAAAAATTAAAAAAAAATTGTTATAAACTAAAAGTAAGTTTTAATCAAATCAACAAATCATAATAAAAAATAAAAATAATCCTTCTGAGAGCACAACCAAAGCCAAAAAACACCCCTTTTCTAGTGGTAGCACACCTCAACCAAGGCGAGTTTGGAAATCACTCTCAAGCGATTTGATCACTGATAAATCACCGCGTTGGAACACACCTTTTCCAATCACTGCAAACACTCGAAATTTGTACTCAAGGTTCGGAAAGTTTCCTCGGCTCATGTTCATATTAAAACTGTTTAAGTTCTATTGTAAATTTGTTTTTCTCTTTTATTAACCCTCAGTCACTTGTTTGAATTTTGTTCTTGTTTATGTTCACCTTGTTTTTTTTTCGAGGACCACTAAAATCTGATTGGAATCATGCAAAAAAAAAAACAATCACGAAATGTGTGCAATCAAGTTCTTTGACTGTTCTCTTGGATTTTTATGTTTCATTACTGTTTCATTCACTCTCCGTTAACCACAACATTCTCACATCAACTATCAAGCTATCGAATGGAGGAAAAAATGTTTCACAAAAACAAAATTCAAATCATAGAACAATAACCCTCAAATGGCATCTATAGCAACAACAGCAAAAAGTTTAAACGAGGGAGATTTAGCCATTCTGCACCATTTACACACTGTTTTATTTTTAAAAACTACCTATGCCTTGCTCAATTTTTATATTGAATCCGACCAACGAAGAAAAAACGTGCGTAAATATTTGCTCGCGATGAATTGACCCCCTTCCCCCAAAATCATAAAGCCTCCCCCTCTGTTACTTTTTGGATGATCAATTTTTGCTGAAACATTTTTTGCGTCGAAATACATTTTTAATAAGTTTTTGCTATCGTTTCGTTTCGTGTCCAGTTGATACCAACATAACCCAACAAACAAAAACAAACCTTTTGTTTGCCCATCCTATTACTACTACTACTGTTCTGCCCTACCTTTTTGTTGACAAAAAATTTACAACCCCCGAAAAAAACCAAACCCGACCACGTCAAAAAGTTCAATGTCCCAAAATCAAACCCAAATATAAATATTGCAGCAAGGTGTACGCTTCGATCCTGATATGCCCCAAACAATACGCTTGGAATTCGCCAAGAGTAACACTAAAGTGAGCAAACCAAAACCACAACCTAATACAGCGGCCACAGCTGCACATCCTGCATTGATGCACCCACTTACTGCTGGACGTAAGTACTTTTTATGTTACTCTCTATCTCTCTCTCTCTCTCTTTCTCTATCTCTACCTGTCACCTTTTCATCTCACTCCTCTATCTCATCTATGTGTCTCCGTACGTTATTGTTCTAAAAATCTTTCAAAAATCTATCACCTTCCTTCGATTAGGCATACCTTGAAAACGATAAAGTGCGCTCATTTTTGAACATTCACTCATTCAACCTCGTTCGCTCGCCTCACTGATAGTGAGCGAATGAGCACACAAAAGCGAATGTGAGTGCCATTTATGAGCGCTGAGTGTAAAAGTGAGCGAGTTGCGGTAATTATGAGAGATCCAAGTTTTCAAAGTATGCCCTCATTTCCTAAACTTTGTTTCAACCTGTCAACTTGCATAAACTTTTGAGGTACATACAAAAATGGACATTCAAACTATTTAAAGCAACTTCACCACCACCAGCCTAGTCCGGTAGCTGTTGCGTTTCACTGCCCATTTTACAAGTGCAAAATGCATTCAAATATCTTGCAAATAAATTGTAAAAACAACCATCAGCAACACCCACTCACCGTAATTTTGTCTCTCCTCAAAAGTACCCGTAGACCCCATTTCAGCTCTAATCACATTTAGTTGTAGAACATCGCCCCCGCTCACCTTCAAACCCACCCCCAAATCCAACGTGACCTTCACTTCCCTTTGCCGCGGAACGACGATACCCTCCCTTAGGACACCGGAAATGGCACCATTAGCACAAATTGAGCGCACGTTTAATGCTGCACACACACCTACAAACCTACGAAACTTTGGAGTAGACTATAGCGACGGGCCTCCGCGTCGTCGTCCGAGCAATAAAAAGATCATAATAGTTGTAATCATAACGATATTAACACCCGGCAACGACATCTTGGCGAAATTGTTCCGGAAAAGATGCCATCGGGAGACACTCTCGGGGAGTGAGAGCTCAGATTTGTGGTGGGAAACTACAAGGTCGTTAGAATGTAATCCCCGATGAAATTTCAAGCATTTTCAACATTCAACATTTCATTCAAAGAAATTTGCTGGTCACTCAACGCCAGAGAATTTCGAAAAATATTCTCTTGTGCGAGATTTTTCAGAAGAGAGGAATTACGATCTTGCCAATAAATTTTCAGGTGATACGTCAGACGCCGTGTCAGACGAAATGTGTTGCCAGTTTCACAGGACACTAATTTATGAGCATTAGTTGTGGTGTTGAGATAAACAACAAATATCTTTGCCCAATCTTTGCCTATCAGTTATAAAAATATTTTATTTATGTGTTTTCAAGAGTTTTGGAAGAGAAATTTGATAGAAACTCAAGGTCAAAAAATGACCTGTCACTTTCCGTAGATGAACAGTGTATGTAAACAAAACAAATGTGTTCAAGTATACCAAAACAAAGCAATAGAGGAGAAAAGCAACTCGCGACATAATTTTGAGGCTAGGAATTTTGACAAGTATGATTTTCATAAAGTAATCGCCTCCTTTTCTCTCCCACAGAAAACTGGGGACAAAGTAGCTGTCAAACAAGGCTAAACTGTTAAAGTCACTCACAAAATGAACTTTTAGTGATTTGAGTTCATTTCTGACGTCACGATTTTTTCCTCTATCCAGGTTTTTAAGCGAAGATGGCGTTTGAATGGTGAACATCCGAAATGTCAAAATCACGCAGTAGCATCAACATTAGAAAAAAAATGTGGCTGTCATGCCATGGCACACTTTTTTCGGAATATTGGTACCACTGCGTGGTTTTGACATTTCGGACGTTCACCATTCAAACGCCATCTTCGCTTAAAAACCTGGCTAGAGGAGAAAAGCAACTGGCGACAAAATTTTGAGGCTAGGAATTTTGACAGGTATGATTTTCATAAAGTATAGAGGAGAAAAGCAACTTGCGACAAAATTTTGAGGCTAGGAATTTTGACAGGTATGATTTTCATAAAGTATTCGCCTCCTTTTTTCTCCCACAGAAAACCTGGGAACGAGGTAGCTGTCAAACTAGGCCAAACTGTTAAAATCACTCATAAAATGAACTTTGAGTGATTTGAGTTCCTTCCTGACGTCACGAAATGGCCAATAGAGAAGAAAATCGTGACGTCAGAAATGAACACAAATCACTCAAAGTTCATTTTGTGAGTGACTTTAATATTTTGGCCTAGTTTGACAGCTACCTCGTTCCCAGGTTTTCTGTGAGAGAGAAAAGGAGGCGAATACTTTATGAAGATCATACCTGTCAAAATTCCTAGCCTCAAAATTTTTTCGCGAGTTGCTTTTCTCCTCTTTGTCGAAGAATAAACAAAGTATCTTGCTTTTTCCTAATGTAAACATCAACTGACGTGAGTAGGATAGCCTCTTTGGTTACACTTCGGCTTTGGCCCATTTACATTGTTACAAGTGGTGGTTTGAGTTCATGTAAAAAAAACTTTCTCTACATTGCTTGTTTTTTTGTAAGCACGGGACAAATTTTGACCAGTGCCTTACTGCCTCTCTCTTTCGTGAGTTGAAGTTCCCTGATATTTTGATTTTCCATCCCAGTGTATTCTCAAAGAACCTCTTTTGATAACGAATGTTTTGCCAGATAACGATGAAACGAAAGTTGAATGAATGATTTTCTAGTTTTTCTTTAAAAAAAACTCACCAATTATACCTACTTACAGGTGAAACCTTTTCAAGAATTATTTATAAAACTATAAAGACTGATTCCGAGTAAGCTAAACATTTGATATGCCGGAAGATTCCGAATTTTTCACAGATTTTGTTTCAGTAGTGAGAGGCAGTATCATAACATAATCTGTAATAAATCCGGAACTAGCCAAAATCTAAAATTACATATGGAATTTATTTTAAATATTCTGTATGACAAAACTGGGTCTATAAAAAATAAACTTAAGAGGCAGTATTTGTAGATTCTGCTCGGTTTGTTCTAGAGGTCGTATCGAGGTGCTCCGATTTGGATGAAACTTTCAGGGTTTGTTTGTCTATACATGAGATGAACTCATGCCAAATATGAGCCCTCTACGACAAAGGGAAGTGGGGTAAATCGGGCATTGAAGTTTAAGGTCTAAAAAACATGAAAAATCTTAAAATTGCTCGCATTTCCGTAAAACTTCATCAATTCCAACTCCAGTAGATGCATTCGAAAGGTCTTTTGAAGCCCTTCAAAATGTGCTATAGACATCCAGGATTGGTTTGACTTTTTCTCATAGCTTTTGCAAATTACTGTTAAAAATTGATTTTTTTAAAACCTTAATAACTTTTGGCAACAGCCTCCAACACCCATACTCCCATAGGTCAAAAGATAGGTAATTTAATGCACTATGAGCCTACGGTATTAACTTTTTGGCCAATCGCAGTTTTTCTCATAGTTTTTCGATTTTTCTAGAACAAACATTTTACAATGTTAGTTTTTGCCCTGTAGGCTTCCATAGTGGCACTTTTTGGTCTCAATTTTTGTTGTTATTTTGATTTAAAAAATAATTAAATAAAACATTCTTGAAAAAAGAAATAGATCTTATTTACCCTATGATCAACACCATCAAATGCTGTATCAAGTAGGCGAAAACTTGTTTTACCCCTAATCCGACAAAATTCTAAATAATATTTTAATTAATTCGAAATGGCATTTTTTCCAATCAAATTCAAAATACCAACACCTCAATCTAATGTAAAATTTTCTGAGGATTCCGAATATGACAAAATTGAGACCAAAAAGTGCCGCTATGGAAGCCTACAGGGCAAAAGCTAACGTTGTAAAATATTTGTTCTAGAAAAATCGTAAAACTATGAGAAAAACTGCAATTGGCCAACAAGTTAATACCGTAAGATTATAGTCCATGAAATTCCCTAACTTTTGACCTATGGGAGTATGGGTGTTGGAGGCTGTTGCCAAAAGTTATTAAGGTTTTAAAAAAATCAATTTTTAACAGTAATTTGCAAAAGCTATGAGAAAAAGTCAAACCAATCCTGGATGTCTATAGCACATTTTGAAGGGCTTCAAAAGACCTTTCGAATGCATCTACCGGAGTTGGAATTGATGAAGTTTTACGGAAATGCGAGCAATTTTAAGATTTTTCATGTTTTTTAGACCTCAAACTTCAATGCCCGTTTTACCCCACTTCCCTTTGTCGTAGAGGGCTCATATTTGGCATGAGTTCATCTCATGTATAGACAAACAAACCCTGAAAGTTTCATCCAAATCGGAGCACCTCGATACGACCTGTTTCACATCGGTGAAAAACTCGCTCTTAATAAAAATAGAATATTTTTTCTTTTTGTTTGTAAAATGAAGCCATTTTCAGTGTCTGAAGGTCGTAAATAACCAATCTTAATGTCGTCCTATCAGTGCAGTTCTTCTTTCTTCATAAATGTATTTTCTCCCTTCAATCTCATCTTTCAGTGAAAAATAAACAATACAACAATTAAATAATCTCAACTAAGATGTCCCTTCCCTCCCGTGGTTGCACCTTCTAACTTCAAACTCTCTTCTGCCAGACCTAGGTACTCCGTTTTTTCCTGGGGGCCACGAGCTATGGCATCATCCGTTAGCGTTTTCGGCAGCCGCCGGTGAGCTGCCCAGTGCTGCGGCCCTGCAGCACGCCACCCTGGTCCATCCGGCACTGCATCCTCAGGTCCCGGTGCGGTCCTACCTCTGACTAAATACGGACAAAGTCCTCGAGCAGCAGCCAATGCACCAAGTGAGTACTGCCAAGACGAGTGTTTTTTTTTTCTCTGTTTTGTTGCCTCAAGTCAGTGTTGAGAGCAAGAGTTCCTTGCAATTGTTTGCGTTTTTCGTTCATTTTCATCCTGCCCCAAAGTGCTATCCAACCCGTCGTCCTGTACGTCAGAATTTCACGTTTTTGTTTTGTGTACAAATAGATCATCCCTTGACCCGTGAGCAGTTCTCTGAAAAGTCTTTCTAATGATAAGCATTTTAGTTTAAATTTTCAGGATTGTCAACAAATCCAAATGTAAAATAGTAGAAGAAGACCTAAAAACACAATTCAAATATTGCAGTAGAAGAATTTTTAAGTTTAAGCTAATCAAACTTTAAAAGTGTTGTTAAAAACAAATGTTGCAATTGATTCAAATAAAAATTGCAGAAGTAACAATTTAAAATGTTTTTGGAGGAACAATTAACACCACCCAAACAAAATCTATGTAAAATTAAGAAAATCAAGTATTGAAATGACTTTATGAAGATACAGAAAGAAACAGAAGAGGAAATTCCTTCTGATTTTTGAAGTAACCATTTAATATTTTATTGATGTTTTAAACAATAAGTTCAGACTCGTACATTTTTACTTCAATCATTTCGATCGTTGAGCATAAATATGAGCCCAAAACGTTCTTAAGTTGCTTAAATAAATTACAACTCGTTTTATAATCATGGTTCTATCATTCGAAGTTTCTTGGTAATTCTCTACCAACTCACATGAATTCCGTGTTTTATATCTCGTGACGAAGGGGCGGTACGACCCCTTTCATTTTTGAACAATCGAAAAAAGAAGTGTTTTTCAATAATTTGCAGCCTGAAACGGTGATGATAAAGAAATTTGGTGTCAAAGGGACTTTTATGTAAAATAAGACGCCCAATATAATGGCGTACTCAGAATTCCAGAAAAAAAGTAATTTTATCAACAAAAAAAAACTCTAAAAAAGTTTTTAAATTCTCCCATTTTCCGTTATTTTTTAGAATTATAAAATATTCTACAAATTTGTAGAACAGACAATTACAAAAAATTTGATATATAGACGTAAGGGGTTTGCTTATACACATCATGAGTTATCGCGATTTTACGAAAAAAAGTTTTGAAAAAGTTACTTTTTGCGTTTCTCTTTGTTTCATCGTCCGTGTCTGTCGCGGGTGACCATGAACGGCCATGATCGATGACGATCAACTTTTTCAAAACTTTTTTTCGTAAAATCGCAATAACTCGTGATTTTTATTAGAAAACCCCTTAGGCCGATGCAAATCTTTAAAAAAGTTTTTGTCCCTCGGCCCTGGCCAAGGTCAAGGGGGGGGCAAAAAATAAAAAAAAATATAAAAATTTAAATAACAAGCCATAGTCTTGACATTTAAATGAAAAAAGTGTTTTAAAATGCATTTTACACTAGTTCAGTTGTTTTGCAATCATTAGTTTTCAAAAAATCTAAGATCTGACAAAAACAAAAATTGTATCGAAAAAAAAGATTTTGCATCGAAAATTTTCAAAAAAACTTAAGATTTTTCAATAAACCCAAACATGCTAAAAATGATTTTAAACGCAGGAGAATGTATTTTAATTTGATTTCAACTGGTTGCACTTAAATTTTCATTGAAATTTTGAAGTTTATTGTAAAATTTTTTTTTGCCCCCTGATTTTTCGGGACAATTTTGAAGGGTGGGGTGACAAAAACTTTTAAAAATATTTGTACCAGCCTTATGTCTATATATCAAATTTTTTGTAATGCTCTACAAAAATTTTTGTCTGCTCTACAAATTTGTAGAACATTGTTTTACTCTATAAAATAACCATAATTAGAAAAAACACAAAATTTTAAAATGAAAAATTTTGTTCTAACTGAAAAAAATACCCTTCTGGGTCAATGTAGATTTGAAAAGTACATTAAATTTTCCATAAAATTACATGTTTCTAAATTTTTTACAGTCGAGTAACGGAAAATGGGAGAATTAAAAAAAAAGTGTTTTTTCGATGAAAAATACGTGTTGAGTCGCGGGGGATGTCCTGAACCGGGCACCGGTTCTGTCAGCGGAGTGATTAAAAGAAAACTTTGTTCTTTTCCACTCGCTACAAAACTAAAGTTTATTTATTAATAAATAACACTAATAGTTCACAAAAATTACAAAACTTACATCTTTGGTGTTTTTTCACAGCTGAATTCTTCAGCTGCGCCCGTGCTCCCGCTTACTCAAATTGTTTTGATCTTACTTTCTTTATTTCTAAGCGACAGCACGGGCACTAGTCAAACAATCACAAAACACTGACACTGACGCAGAACAAGGGGCTGCTTTGGACGCGCTCCGTCACAACAATACGTTTTTTCGGAATTCTGAGTACGCCATGACACCAAATTTCTATCTCATCACCGTTTCAGGCTGCAAATTATTGAAAAACACCTCTTTTTTGCATGTTCAAAAATGGAAGGCCCTCCGTCACGAGATATCAAAAAACGGACCTCGGATTCGTGATCAGGGACAAAAGTTACACCTTAGGACAAAGTTTCACGCAAATCGAAGAGGGAACGGGGCAACTGCTGTGTGAGTTGGCGGAGAATTACCCTATTATGAATTGTTTCTGATCCTAAAAATATATTTGAAACTTGTTTTCATTTATTATCTTATTTTTAATTTTTGTAATCTCAAGAAAGATTATCATTTTGACATTGCCTAGATTTGAGAGATTATGTGATGACATAAGCAACTTCAAGGAGATTTTGTTTTCTTATGAATTTGTTACATTTTTTTCCAAATCCTACAACTGACTTTAAAGAGAACTGCTCCCGGGGTTTCCTTTCATCCAGTTTTTTTTTCGCCTAACCACCCTCACACACAATCACACAATGATTCGAATGAAAACTTTGACACAATGCCAAAAAATATGAACCTCAAACCACTCGGTTATACGTGTATGTGTGTGTTTCGAAACGTGATTGTGTACCGCACGTACCTCGGCAAGAACCGCCCTCCGGCTACGGAATAATGAAACCTTTCATGAAGGAGCACACACACCCTGTGAACCAGTACTGTACATAGAGCGGGGGAGAGCTTTCATTTCTTGATCTTGGCACCGCCGCTACTGCCGTTTGCCCTACTCAAATCAACTGCCCCATTGTCACCCTTAGCAAGCCACCAGTATCATCACCTGTGTGCACCCAACCCACCTTAAGCTTAAGGACACACTTCCACCCACCAAAAAAAAATACACAAACACACTCACGAGAACACGCTCTTAATCTCATCCTGCCTTTGCCGACACGACAATCCTCTTTTCCTTGCGATGCTGAAACCTCTTGAAAGCATCAACACCCCACTCCCTGCTGGACCCTTGAGTCAGAACAAACGATGTGAAAATAGTCCACGTGAAGAAAGATACACAACAACACCCACCCCCACATTCACACACACACGTAACTCCTTGTTCTCGGTGTTGACAGGGACGTAGCACTAAAACTTTATGCCTTAATTAGCCCCCCTCGTCATAATTGGGGAGGGGGGGATGGATGTAGAGAGGGAATGTTTGCAAAGCGCGCGATGACTTCAATAGTACTCGGTCTTGTCCGGGGGATGAGTTTCAGAGGTTGAGATGTAACAGAGGACTTCTCTGTAGTCGTAGGACATGCGGGATGAACGTTGCTTTCACCTGTTAACGGAGCAGTTGAAGCTCGGTGATCTTTTAGCGCTGGCTATTAAAGTCCGATTCTGAGTATTTGCAGTAAAAGTGCGACGTCATTCATTATTTCCTATCAAATCTTGTTCAATTTCTGCAATTGCAACGACTGGCCAAAAGAAAATTTTGTCAAAAGGCCGTTTTGATTAGAACTCGGAACTCTGACAACCATATGCAATTTAATTTTGAGATAATGCACTCAACAGACATCCGCTTCGTGCACCCTTCGACAAAGTTGTAGGGAATTAAATTTCCAGCAAGCTTCTCACATTTGGACAAATTTGGGTAAGACCTGCGCCACCTGCTGCCTTAATATTGAAGCGATGTTTCTCTTACACATTTACACAGATTTTTCCAAACAAATGTCAACGCTCAACAGCGATCTCTTATCCTTAACCAATTTGGCTAAACATTGACGCAGAGACTTATTTTTGCCTGAAAATCGAGCCAGGAGCGTCACTCAGTCTTTATGAAAAACTAGCTTTGTCTTGTCACTCAAATGTTTATACAAAAATCTGTACCTCCAGAAAGGAATTCCGAACGAGTGTCTTCAGCAAAGTTTGAGATAATTAAAAAAATTAACCGCAAAGATGATTCGTTGAATTGGATTGAGTTTAAACACGAATGTTCAAACAGCAATACAGTTCTGAATCTACAGGGGAGGAAGGACGTGGGAATCCCCCGCTCACGTTCCTGTTTATTTAGGCAAGTTGAATGAGTAAGTAACTATAATTAAGAAAAAGTTGATGAAAGAGAGTTGATTGATTGATTGAAAGAGAGTTGATGAAAAATATTTTAAATAGGAAAAAGGAATGCATTTTCGGATTCTTTGAACAATTTTCTTCTAAGGGAAAGAATTTCTGTACAAAAAGTTTCACAAAAAATGCTTCGAATTCACTTGAAAGTCTAGAGTTTTTTTAAAGGTCCTAAAAGCTATTGTGTTTCATATGTTTATAGGACCTATTAAAAAAAACTCTGAAAATGAAATATGAATTGAAAATTTCATGAAAAAAACTGATTTTTTTTTGGCTTTTTAACAATTTTACCTCAAATTTAAATATCATTTCTTAAAATGCTTACACACTTAGTTAGGCCGTTGCAAAATATTTTATGACGATTATGTCCCTCGAAAAGTCAGGGTCAAAAAATAAAAAAAAGTCTTAAAATTTAAATTACGAGTCATGGTTTCAACATTTAAATGAAAAATGTGTTCTTAAATGTCCAGTTTTTTTTGCCATCATTAGTTTCCAAAATATCTAAGTATTGACGAAAATTTTATTTCATAAAAATTCAAAACATTTTTAAACCAGCCCAATCATGCTTAAAATGATTATCAATGCAGAAAAATGCATTTCAGACTGTTTTAAACTGATTAGACTTCTATTTTCATGGAATTTTGAAGTTTTTTGTAAAAAAAAATTTGCCCTCTGATTTTTCAGACCAATTTTGAAGGGGAGGGTGACTTAAACTTTAAAAAATATTTGCAATGGTCTTAACTAAATATAAACATGGATTTTTTTACTTCGAAAATATATCATCAAATGTACATGGTACATTTGACGTGAAACAGTAGTTTATGCAACAAGTTGCAAAAAGAGGATTTTTTCAGCACGAGTCGTACATTTATCCAACGAGGTTCACTGAGTTGGATAAATACGAAGAGTGCTGAAAAAATCAAGTTTTGCAACGCGTTCCATACAACATTTTTTTGCAATTCCAAAAAACACACACTGAGTGAAATTTTATGTCAAATTTTCATGTATTTTGTCAATAAATCGTTTAAATAAAAAAAAATTGAGTGCTGAAAAGTAAAACTTTTCAGCATTTATTTTGAAAAGTGTTGCTATTCGATTCTGTTATTTTTGGTACAGAAAAGTAGGCTATTTCGTCGTTTAAGAATGACAGGAAAAGTTAGTAGGTTCACGACGGAATTGCAAAAATAAAATTGAAGCACCTCAAATCTGATTTCAACACGACAAACTATGGCTATCAAAGTCACATTGGAATTGAAAATAAGAATTTTCAACGGGACTTTTTATGAAACACTGTTGAAAAAACTTGTTTTCTTCTAAAAACATTGTATGGACCTACTGTGGCCCAAGTACATGTTTTAAAAATAAAAATCTTCATTAAAACCATACAAGTTGAAAAATATTTCAAAAATAAATTAAAATCCTATCATTGTCACCCCGGTTTACGCTATTTATAAATATTTTCATTTCTTGACAGTCTCTCAAATTTGAATGGATAAACGGATGACACAAAATTACTTCTGGTGGCCTAGAAATCATGCCAAACAAAAAACAAATCGATGCCTCTGTGCTCTCTTGTACAAAGCTTGCTGGGATTCCTATCTAGTTAGCATAAGAGAGCACAATGCACAGTAGTCTAGATCGCAAAATTAAGTGGAAAATTGATTTTCAAAAAAATGGTGCAGTTTGAAGCTTTAGGTTCGGTTGAAAATTAGGGTGGTTCACTATTAGGATTTTTGAGATTCTGGAAAGTTGCTGTACTTTCCAATCCAAGCGAACATTTTTATTTTTGACACGTCAATTTGGACTTAAGGGTCAAAAGTTACAGCCATTTTATGGTAACAAAGATGAAAATTACAAACTTAAAAATCTCTAAAAAGCAAAGGTCAAATTTTAGGCCCCTGGTTGCATTCAAAAGCACTTCAAAAGCGGAAAAATCTCAGTGGTATTTTTAGTCTTCTTTAAACTCGAACTTCATTTGAAAATGTATAATTTTCAAGGGAAAAGTGTATGGGATTTGCCTAACCAAAATCAAAAATTGTACAACTATAAGGTTTTACCTGTAATTTTGCCCGCTGAATTTTGTCAAGTTTTGTGTTTCTATGTAAAATTATGATATAAACCCAATATTTTTACACTGGATCAATTCTGAGGGCAGATTCAGACTCAGATTTTGACGCCAATTTTATAAGGCACTCAATTCCGAAAAAAATATTCTTATGATTATTTCTTTGAACATTTTGAAAGAAAAATAATTTTAAAATCGCTACCGTTACTCAAATCGAAAGATATGTCATTTTGTAGGAAATTTGAAGTACTGTTCAAATCACATTCAAGCATTAAAAATTTCGAATGCACATGTCACAACACCCTATTGTACCCTAAAGTTGTATGGAAAAAATAAATAAAGTTGTCCAAATTTAGTGAGCACAGCATCTTTTTGGTTCCTATAGGGTCCTAAACAACTCCCCAAAGTTTGAAACGATTAGTCATCACTTTGCGCAAAGCGATTAAATGTTCCAAATAAACTTTCATGGGAAAAATATTTATTTTTAATTTTGATATTTGAAAAATCCACGTTTCACGCTATTGATATAGCTTTTTGCTTGAAAATCACGTTTCAGACGAGTTTTGAGAAACTTTGGGAAGTTGTTTAGGACCCCAAAAGTAACTGAAAAATTGCTGAGCTGGAAAATCAATTGTGTTACCCTAATGTCACAACAATCGTCCAAAGTGTAATTCTTATGCTGAATTTGCTGAATCTTTGCGAAAACATACTTTCCTAAGCACACAATTGAGTTTTTGGGGTTAAAATTTCGAAACCTTTGAAAAATGGTCAAAATTATCACATTTACATTTACTTTTTGGTGAAATTCTGATAACTCAACACGAAATCTTAAAATGAGAAATTCTAGGAGAAATTAGTTTTAATCTAATCTAATCTAATCTAACCCTAGCGCAGCCAGTCTTTCGAGGGCATCCTGGAGAATGCCTTAGGTTGATTGACGCCTAGCATCTTCTTGTCATTATCAACATTTGCAGTGCGCCATTGCATTAAAATGCATTGAAACATCACAAACGTCGAAGCGGCCAGGCCAACTGCGTAAAGTTAACCGCAAAGATGATTCGTTGAATTGGATTGAGTTTGAGCACGAATGTTCAAACAGCAATACATTTCTGAATCTACAGGGGAGGAAGAAACGTGGGGATCCCCCGCTCACGTTCCAGTTTGTTTGGGCAATTAATCGTTGGGAGCACCATGCTAAGAAGTTTTGGTGCTCCGGGACCCTCGAGGATGGGACATCGAATTTCCGCGAATGCCCTGGACACTGTTTGCCGTGGTTATAGCGCCACAACTCGCTCACTAGGAGAAATTAGTTTTAAATGAAAAATTGTCAACTTGATACTTTATTGAATGTAATAGAAACAAGATTTTAAATAAAATTAATAATCTTAGAGTAACAATACTTAAAGAGGAAGCTTCAGTAATAAATGGTTTGTTCATCAAATGAAATTCCAACGCCTAACTGCTGCTCTGCAACAAACCTAATGACAAACACTTTTTCATCGTCCGGCCCAAACAGCCTGCGTCCTTCGTTATGCCAGCCCTTACGCTTTCCATTCCAAATTAATTATCTCACAATAAGATTTTTCCATAGATAAGGCAAAAGTGCGAAAGTTATCCCCCCAAATAATCCCCAAAGTGGTTCCGAGGAAGAGGGACAGAGGGACAACTGTGCCTATATATCTGCCCTGCTGACATCGATCCCGACCCTGTTGTTGTCCCGTGACATTCCATAATCTCTGGACGATTCCGAGGGGTTTAAGGGCAACCAAAGAGGGGACCGGCCCCCCTGGTAGGCCCCGAGATGTCGGAGATAGGCCAGTGTTTAAATAAGTTTATCTTTTATCCGTGTCATAATGGTGACAGATTTTATGATTCGCCCCGTCCGTCCCGGCAACGAATTGAAACCAAGAAGAGGGCCAGGCCTGATGAAGATGAGCTAAGTGGCGGAAACGGAAAAGCCATTATCTGCGACAAGAGCTCACTGAGCTGAAGTGCGGAAAGGCTAGAAGTGATGGGGTGCAATTTTTAGTCCTGGCTTAAGTGGAAAACCACTACCACTGGCTGGTGGGGTCGAGTGGGGTTGAGGTTTAATAGTTTTTTTTTTTTTTTTTGCTGAGGTTCGACCCCGTCCAATGTTGGTGCGAAGCCATCACTTGGACGACGAAACAGTTATGATCTTCGAGTCATTTTGAGTGGCGCTCAGGTGAAGGAAAGGTGGGTGATGAATGCTTCCAATTTGCATGGTAATGAAGTTTTAATTAAAAGCTGATGAATTAAATAGGTTGATAAATTGGAAAAACCTTGTAGCTTGAGTTTTAAATTCTGATGTGAATATTAAGGAACTTTTTTTAATTTTTTTAGTTAAACAGTTTTCAAATGGTGAAATTGCTGCCCTAAACCAAGCAAGGTTGTTTGCATTTGTCACCACATTGGTCCCAACACGTGTCCAAAGTTTTCATTCACACTTACCACATTGAATCATGAACTTTCCACAGTCCTTCTGCTCAGATGGTTAGATAAACCCCCAAAACCCCGAATCATAATCCCTTAAAATCCCTTGTCTCCCACACAGAGATCGAAAGTCAGTTTTATTTCATTTGTGCCAGAGACTGAAAGCCCGGCCAGTGTTGCCAGTTTCCCCGGAACAAAAAAAAACCCTCTCTATCTCTGTTTTATGTGTTTGTTATACTCGTTCTAGCAACAAATGCAAATGCCACACCCGTCAGCAATACATCCGGCGTCTATGCACGTGTCGGCCGGGCTGCCAGCGAACCATTTTTTACCGAGCCCGGCGCTGGCGAGCCCGGTTGGCAGCACCGGTGGCAACCCGGCCCCGAATCCGCCCCTCGCGGCCAATGCCCCCTGTTCGACCCTGTTTGTTGCTAACCTGGGCCAGTTCGTGTCCGAGCACGAGCTCAAAGAGATATTCGCTAGGTGAGTCCCGCCTCCGAACCCCGTTGTTTCACTTTCCATCCCGTTCCCTGATCCAATCCTGACGTTTCCTTTTGTTTTTTTTTTTTTTCGTTGCGTTTCCCACGAGATCCAACTCACTCCCAGGGGGTTTGGTTTAAACGGCTTTCGGCGCGATTCCGACGGAGATAATCCTTGCTGCAGGGTCGAGTTTCTTTGATTTATTGGATTCCAGCCGCGAATCGGTTTACTACCTTCTGTTCCTTTCGCGGTCCTCGGAAGCTCGGATTAATTTTAATGTTTCCATTCAGTGTACTTGCCAAAACAAGATAATCAAAGCCGACGTAATGTTTCCCCCAAGATGTTTAAATTAGCAAAGCTGTTCCGGGAAAAACTTTAATAGAAGCGCTCCAGCGATGCCCTAATCTCGTTTCGTCGTAAACGTCGCTAACAAAACAAGATCCGAGCGCTTCAGATACCATAGCAGGGGCGTAATTAAATTTGTTTCTTTCCGGTGTTCCTCTTCCGTCTTCAGTCTCCATGAAAGAAAAACATTAGAGATTTTCAAGAATTCCAACGAAAAGCGTTTATATTAAACATTCACTCTCCCACCTAATTCGCCACCATTGTCATCATCGTCATTGTCATAACCGAGCTCAATAAAAACAAAATAGAATTCTGCACCTTGTACGCACTCCCTGTTTAGCAGTTACTTCCCTCACCAAAAAGCAATATATTTGTTCCTACGCTCCTATCCCCAATTTACCTTAAGTTTGCAAAGTTACCCCCAAAACCCTCTAGCTGCATCCAATTATATAACCATATATATTTACTTTAAGATTGACTGTTCAAAACTGCACCTGTTCTAAAGAATGTATCTTGTATTTATCTATTTGTCATGTTTCAACACTCTGCTCACCACCCTATCAAACCAAAACAAACAAACAAAACAAAAAACTGCTCTCCTGCAACTACCACCCATCATCACCACCAACCACCAACCAACCAATCAACCAAAATCAACCCCAAAAATCAACCAATCAACAGTCTGCCTGGCTTTAGTCGCCTCCGTATGCACAGTAAGGGCACCTCCATCGCTGCTACCAATACTACTACTACTCCCACTATGAACGCTAACGCTGCTGCTGCTGGTAACCACTACCATGCCGCCGTCAACAACAACAACATCGCCAACTTTATCAACAACAACATGGCCGCCGCAGCCACCACCACCACCGTGCCGGTTGCGTTCGTCGAGTTCAAGGACGTGGCCACGGCGGCGGCCGCCATGAGCGCCCTCCAGGGCAAGTTCCTGCTCTCGTCGGACCGGGGCGCGATGCGGATCGAGTTCGCCAAGTCCAAGATGGCCGCCGACGCACCGTCCCACCACTTTTACCACCTGCACATGCAGCAGAGAGAAGTATGTGTCCTGAAACCAAGAAACGCTTTAGCTCCACACCTGCCCCACTTTTCCACCTTTCTTGTTTCTTTTCCCCTTTCACAAACTATCCGTGCCCGCTGGATTTCTATTAGAACAAACATTTAACTGTCCGTAGTTTATAGATAGATGTTAGATATTGATAATACGTAACAAGCACTTTAGTATCTAAACAGCAATGTTTTTGTTTCAAAAAGGTTTAACTTTCAATGTAAGCAAATCACTCACTCCAACATAGGTTTACATCGAAAGCTAAGCTTATCAAAGTCAAAACCAAACCAAATAACTTTGAAGCACTTAAATAGATGCTTGACTGAACATTTTAACACGTTTATACTGCCGTTCTACGCATAATTGTCCCATGTCATTTTTGGACGATTCTGACTTTTTATCATTTTTAAGCTTAATTTTACGTATATTTTCAGAAAAACACATAAAATCTAGTACTTTGTTCAGAAAATCATTGAAAACAACACCAAGTCTGTTTGTCCCATCGTTGAACTTCTACGCATAATTGTCCCACCAAGTATTTTCTATCACGAAATCATGAGTTTTAAGAAGCATTTCATCTTGTGTACCTGTTTAGCTGTAAGAGGATTACAAATAAGGGTGATAAAATGTTAACCGGGGTGATTAGGGACATATAGGGCGAATAGGGACCCACGGGACAATTATGCGTAGAAACACAGAAATCGATCAAAAAATTTCAATCGCGTTTTTCTCAGTTGCCCTTTTTTGAACATGGGACAATTATGCGTAGAACGGCAGTATAGAGGGGGGAAAAAGTGTTCCCAAATTGACTATTTTTGACAACTGATCAAAATAACATTTAAAATTATATAATCCAGACATTTTTTGCTCTCAAAATTAGGTTAAAACACCAAACTCTCAAAATTAGGTAAAAACACCAAATTTAATATCAACTTTCCCATCACTGACGAAATTGTCTACTATCTATTTAGTCAGTGATGGGAAAGTTGATATTAAATTTCTTGTAATTACCTAATTTTGAGAGCAAAAAATATATGTGAATTATATAATTTTAAATGTGATTTTGACCAGTTATAAAAAATGGTCAATTTGGGAACACTTTATCCCACCTCTCGGGAAAAGGGGAAACTAATTTTGAAATTCCCGGAAAATTCCTTGGATTCAGGGAAATAAAAAAAAGTAATCATAGCCCAAAACTGGGATTTTCAAGCTTATTTGCACAATTTTGGAGTAAAAAGTATCAAATTACAATTTCTAAATTTGCTATATATCTGCGGTTCTTAAGTTCAATGCATTAAAAACGCTAAAAAGTTTATTTTTTTATTTAAAAGGGCATATAAAGGCTGAAAATGATTCTTTAAATTGTGAGATCAAAACTTTTTTTTTGTAAACATAAATATGCTACCATTTTGAATTTCCTAGCATGGGCTATAATCAGTGATGTCAACCATCGCGACGCTCATTTTTGGTTCGCGGCATATTTTTTGTTTGTGGTTCCTTTCAGTTACGGAATTCGACAAAATGGTGTTCGAAGCACTTGTAGAACTCACCAACAGCAACATTTCTTCAGAACATTGTATAGCTGTAAAATTCATACGCAAAAAGTTACAAGAAGATTTCAGACCTTAGGACCAATGGTTCGCGATGCTTTCGTTTGCCTAACGCATTTTTGGTTGTTACTTTTTTTGTATTCATCAAAAATCAACACTATGTTCAGCAAAGTTGTACGATTTGGTGGGTTCTACAAGTCCTTCATACACAACTTTGCCAAATTCCGTAACTGAAAAGCATCACAAACGAAAAATGCGCCGCGAACCAAAAATGAGCGTCGCGATGGTTGACATCAATGGCTATAATATATCGTTGAACATGTTTAAAAAAAATACGGTTTGTCTGTGATCATATTTAAAGAACTGACCTAAACGATACATTTTATTTTTGTCAAAATTTTTCAACATGGTATTTTAAGCTTTCTTTAAAAACTCCAACATTATTCGAAGAAAAACAACAACTTAACGTTAAGTTTAAGAGTGTTTTGTTTTGAAAACAAAATATGAACTTCTTGGCTTTTAGAGAAAAAAAAGTTAGAATAATAATTGATTTACATGGTATTTAGAAAAAACAAGTTCCAATGAAATTGAATATATGATAACTAAAATTATATTAGGGCTCAATGTTCTTAAAAAAACATTGAAACACATTCAAGTGCTTTTTTATTAGATTGGTTTGTTTCCTCCATACAAGTCTTCTACATTTTTGGCAACCGAAATTCAAATATAGGCATTTTGAGAAAAAAATGTTCTAATTGGATTGTAAAAAAAAAGTTGTAGGTATTGCTTAAAACTTTTCAGAAAATAATTGAAACCTCTGAAAAAAAACCTTTTCAAAGTTGAACTTTTCGCAAACAAAAAATTGCGCAAAATAGGGGATCATTTCGTTTATTTGGCAGGTTAAGCAGTCACTCCTAACTCCATCCAATTAGCTGATTTTCACTAATTAAACAAGTTTATTTATAAAACTGTTGGTAAAAACTCGCTTGCACACTTCCTATTGAGCTATTTATCACTAGTTTACTGTTGAAAACGCTTTTTATGAGCTGAAATTGAACGTCTAAGTAATTAATTTTTTTTATTCGTCAAGCTTATGTAGACTACTTACAATTTTCTCACTTTTCTGCACCCCTAAGAGAAAACTGTGATTTCTCAACCATAACATCAATTCTGTGGAAGAATTTTGTTAGATGTTCTAAAACAACTATTATTCTTCGTCACCCATGTGTAAAAAGTCTTGAAAACCCCTCAAAATTGTTTAAAAATGCATATTTCTAAAAATATTTTTGATTCATTCCAAACAATCATGCGGGGCAATATGCACCACAACATTGGGGCAAAATGCACTACAACAACGGGGCAAAATGCACCACAACAATGGGGCAAAATGCACCGGGTAAAATCAGTTTTCACTAGTCACCACTAGATGACACCGCTTTTTTATAAAGGAACATCACAGCGGTGCATTTTGCCCCGACCACGGTTATTAAATAAAATTCTATTAAAAATACATTTTTTAATGATTTTGAACCCATCTATCTATAGAATAATGAAGATTGTGGTAAAAACTATAAAAACAAACACTTACAATATCAATAAATGGCTTTTATATTGTCCAAAAATCATATTGGAAGTTCAATAAAAATTTGATCAAAACATAACATTTTAAAGTATTGCAAATAACTTTGGCTGTTTTTATCATAACATGCTCAAACTTTTTTAGTATAGTTTTACAATGTTAAGCTTCCAATTTCTATGGTTTTTTTCCCCAGAAAATTCTTCCTAATATCGAGAAATGCAGGGGGTGCATTTTGCCCCGGGGGTGCATATTACCCCCTCTCCCACTACTAGATATTATTTCTATTGTACAGATTTTTTCGTAGTTCCGGCTCTAATTACTTAATTGAACGTCTAATTGCTTATTTGGCAACATAAGAGACACGATGGAGTTAGATTCCCCTAACAATGTTCGAAAATTTAAATTTTTGTATATCTTTAATGCAACAGCTACGACAAAAGTTGGCCAACATTTATTTTGCAGTGTTGCCAACTTTTAAAAAATCAACCGAAATTATCATTTTTATATTTTTGATTTTTTTTTTCAGGTCTACTTTAAAAAGGCCTTAAGTATTTTTATTTTGCAAAAAATATCTGTTCTATAGATAAAGATTTTTGAATATTTTAATAGCATTTTTGCCAAAATTGTATGAAAACATGTATGAACTTGTTACGACTTTTTTTGGTTATAGATAAGGTTCACACAATGCTTCATTTAACCCTTTACAACTCAACCCCGCCTTAAGACGGGTTTCGATTTAAAAAATAGCCAAAAATTAAATTTTTAACCAATGTTTGCATTGGATGAAGAAGCATTGGAAAGAAGATTTCTTAAAATTTAAGAAAATTTATGGGTTGGAAGTTTTACTTGTTTTATGAGACTTTGCCAATGTTTTTAAAAATGTCAGTTTTTAGGGGTCGACTTTGGTTGTGTTTTTTACTAACATTTTCTTTATTTTAAGTAAAAAAAGTATGCAGTAATTTTTCAAGTATCCCACACTATGCCTCTACGCAATTTTTTTATAACTTAAATGATAATGGTGCCATTTTAAAGCAGAAAATGTGAAAAACAAGCAAAAACTTGAAAAAGTGACTGTAAAAACATGAAAGAATTAGATAGGCAAAATGTAATGATAGGAGGTGGTAGAATAGGCCAAATACTACCAAAAACAAACATTAACTTAACAAGATAAATGCAAATTAAAATACTAAAAATGAAACAAGAAAAACATAAAACAAGAGAAGAAAAGTTTTTCGTAGAACAAAAGTGGCTCAAAATGACCTCCTGAACACGGGAAAAATAAAAAAATCGAAAAAAATTTGGGCAGTAGAGGGTTAAATCAAAAACTTCAAAATATAATCGTTATCCGAAGATTCAGAGAATTGTTCTGTTTTAATTTTACCGTATCTTACTAAAAATAAAATTACAACAAAACGTGTTTTGAGTTTTAGATTTTTTAGATATTGAATATTTGAAAAAAAAAAAAGATTTTTGGATAATACCAAACGAATGGTCGTACAGATTTGAAACTAAAATCGAAATTGTTTGCAAAAACTAATGATGGAATAAATGGACAAGGTTTCTTCCTTAACGAATATTATAAAAGAAAAATTGATTTGCGAATAAGCAGAGAATTCTTCATTAGAGAATGATAGTAATACAAGGAGCAAATACCGAAGGCAAATCTTTCAAATATTTCTTAAAAGGGTAAAAAGGGGTTTTCTGCATCATTCCAGGAAACAGATATTAACCCCTCTATGAATTCTCACTCACATCAAGCAAACCTGTTGTTTTTATTTTGTTAATTTTTATTCAGTTGAATCCCAGAAATTCACGGGATTTAAAAGATACATTTTCCTTAGATTTTTTTCCTTAAATTTCTTCAATAATTAAAGTTTATTTATTCAATAACTTTGTGACACTTTTTTTACTTGTCATAAGGCATTTGTTAAAATGTATATTTTTTTTACTTCGGCGATAAGAGCTCAGAGATCATTGTGTTACAATATGCACATTTTTGATAATTGGCCTGCCATATACAATAATAAAATAATGGCGATTGTCCACGATCCATACAAAAAAGTTTTTTTTTTGTATGGACAATTGTCCACGATGAAGGGGGGGGGGGGGGGGTAACAGATTCCCAAAAAAGTGTCCACGTGGTTTATGGATAGTCCCCTCACATAGCACACACTATTGTTGTAAAATATCAACTAGCATGACTCTAACAACCAAACTGCATGTAAATTAAATATTTGCACAATCTAGAATCACCTGAAAATTGTCACACCATAAATAGAATAATCACCCAGAGCTTCCATGATCATTTCATTCTGTTTCGACAAAAAAAAAAAGATCCAAAATCAACCAAATCCATTAAATGTTTTTGTCTTTGTCTGATAGCTTAACCATTTTCAAAACCCCAACCTAAGATCACTAATCGCCACCCTTTTCCACCGTCCTTTTTCTAGGGGAGCGGGTATGGAGCCAAGAATGGAACACCATTTGGGGAAGAAGAGTGAACGAACCGATCTCAACACGTATCTAATGGCAACAACTTGACCCCAGCAGCAGCAGCAACACCAGCAACAACACCATCATCAACAGCAAACCCATCAACATCTGCAAACCCCCGCCTACGGCACTAACGGATCTACCGGGCTAGGCTACGGCAACGGGCTGTACCAGTTTGCCGCGGCGGCCACCGCCATTCCGCGAGCATGATTCGTCGACATTGTCTAGAGCAGATCTGCCCGCGTGGAACGAGTTATCTACTAAGTTTTTACTTTTTTTTTACAAACCGCAAAGTCACAAGTTTTTTTTTTGTCGGAGAAAATGAGAGAATGTGATATGGAACCTGATCATCCGGATTATTCAGCTGATTACGAAGAACCAAATGTGCCCTAACCGTTGAATAATGAAGTACTTTGTTGACCGTTTAGTTTCCCCATTTTTCGATTGATTGTTGTATTTTTAGAACCCTTTTTGTTGATCGTACAAAATTACCTTGATGGAGGAGCAAGCATGTGTGTAGGAATGAAGGTACGAAAATATATAGAAGAAAACAAAACATGTGATTAGGGTTTCAAGACGTTACATTTATTTTTGCGAGACTACGAACACAAGGAAGAACAACAACAACGGTAGTTTTTAGAGAAGACAACGGCAACAAGCAATAACAGTTTATTGTAAATGAAAATATCCATACATATCAAGGGGATTTATATAGAGGTAACGCAAAAAAAAATCAACTGAAACGAGAATGATAGTTTGTAAAACTGAACGCGCGTGTACTAGATTTGTAAGGTTCAAAAAACACATGGTAGAGATATCGAGTGATACGCAGGGTCGCGGTAGGCGATGCTCCCAGAGCATGCTACGATCGCGAGGTTCATCGACGGAAAGGTCCGGCAGGTAGGCAGTGTTGTAGATCACTCATTTCACACAACCCCCTAACGTTAGCCTATTCTGGTGGGATTCAAGTAGTAGCGCTGCAACTTTGGCTGGCAAACAAGCTTGCTTGCGGCTATCTTACAGACAACACACACACACACAACCTTAAGCTGAGGATTAATCAACTACCCCCTTTACCAAATTTAACCTTATCCCAAAAATTAAACAAATATAAAGTTAATGCAACAACTTACACTAGAGGTAACCATTGTTTAGCGTGTAACATCTCACAAAGTGACCAGCAGTGGTCCGGGATCTGTGAAAGCCTCCAGCAAAGCTCGTGTCAGTTACCGTCAATTAGATACTACTAGAGGACACCAAAGAATTTTACAAGTTCCTACCCAAAAAAAAAGCGAGGAAACAATTTTAAGACAAATTTCTCAATCACAGAAGCTACATCATACCAAAGCATAGCAAAGGAATGTAAAATTGGACAACACTCAAGGAACCACTTGGAAGCAAACAAAATCAACCACGTCGAGAAGCTGGCGGATTTCCGCAGAGGTCCGGACCCCGCTTGGCTTTCGTTATTGTAAACTGTCATTGAAACAAGCATGAACACATGAACATAGCAATAAGTAGTGAAACTATATTTAGGTGTATGATTTAGTGAGTGAACCTAGGCTTCTAAGTATTTCCGTATAGACATTGACATTGACACAACAACTTTCTGAAGAATGAAACAGCAAGAACAATGCGAGGAGCGAGGCGGGCTCAGCAACCCCGCCAGGGGTTCGCTGACCCAAGGTAGCAGGCGTGACGCCCGGAACTCGTGCAAGAGTCCGGAGTACCACAACCGGCAAGGTAGAGAAGAGAGAAAAATCAGCAAGAAGAAGCGAATAATCATTCCGTCCAATACAGTGTGTAGTTAAATCGGATGAGTGCGGATTTGTTCTCAAGACGACAATCTGTATCTTACTCCGGGCCTGCGCAGGGGTCCAGGGCTCTAAAGAACATCGAGGCTGACCAATCAGGGCGCCTACCCGGCCCTTGCGTGGGAGCAAAATTTCATACATATCAGCTTTTGGGTTAAACTTTTAAGCGTGGCGTAAACCATGGAAACAGTTAGCTTAAGGAAAACCCCCCCTAATCTTTAAGTGACACACACATTTAACGACTCAAGAATTAAGCAAATTAAAGCAACAAACAACTGCATGCCGAGGAGACCTACTGCTGACAGCGAGCGAGCTGAAAAATGGAGACGTCAGATGCGGAGTTGGATGGTTTGTTTGGTTGACGTAATCGCCATTTTTGTTGGAAATGAGACACCATTTTGAAGCTGTTTGATGACAGCTATCCGTTTAACGGTGGATAGCTGAACTGTCAAACAAAACAGTAGATCGTTTAACGGCGTGCTTTATTTGACAGTTTGCGGGTGAGAGTAAGGGTTACCTTTATGATGATTTACATTGAACTGCCTTGATTGAGGCAAAAAACCCCAGAAAAGTTGGCCATCTGCACTCGATTCAATCTATGCAGACTACCAACTTTTGCTGAATAAAAAAAGCTTATTTGGTGTTCTTTTAGATCGGTCAAACAATTTCTAACAAAACCATGTTAAAGTTTCGGAAAGGATTTGTAAACAAACAGTACATCCCGATTATTACGATCATTTCTTATTAGTATCACAGAGAAATGCATTTGTTTCAATTTTGATTTATTAAAAATTCTAGCAATTCAAGTATAATCTTGCTAGTTGGCAACCTTGGCGCTAATGTAAACAAACACGTGACAGATACATGCGGTGATTTGTTTTCATTTGGTCGACACTTCTAAGCAAACGTCACGTCAAACGTCGCTGGGAGAGTCTAAAAGTTTGGTTATGTTACTGCTACCAAAAAAACAATGGTTTTGCTCATCTCTTTTTGTTTTGACATTTGACATTTGACTTAGAGTCTTTCCAAGGTCAATCAACAATAAGGTAGCGTGAAATCAGACTCGCAAACTGTCAAAATTTGAAAACGGCAAGCAAAATGGCGGTTGCGTCAAGTAAGCAAGACGCTTCGAAAGCATCTATCTGGAATTAACAGTAGGATATGTAGCTTGAATGAATGTTATTGTAATAAAATATGTGATAAATGACTTAGCAAAAAAAAGGATGTTGAACAAAGCCGCAAAAATTTACAGAGAAAAAGCAAACTTGACAAACTTTTTGTGATCAATCACAAGAGAGTCAGGTTTGAGCCCAAAAAAAGAAAAACAACTAAAACAACTGACCGGAAAATTCAGCAAACAACAAATTTTTCACTTGTTTATATGTACACGGCTTAGTGAGTGTAGGTGTAACTTTTAGTAACCGGAAGAAATCGTTTCAAGCAGAGACAAACAAAAAAACAAGAAAAAAACAACACCGTATAAATGAATGGAACTAATTTTAAGAACCTCCATACAGGCGCGTTTTTTGAACGATCTTTTTTAGCGTTTAGTGAATGTGTCGGATTTACTAATCAAACTTTAAATGCCTTCTAGCTTTATTTTACACACAACTTGTTGACTATACCGCTGATCTTTGCGACGCTAAGTTTCATAAATCTGTCTGGCTTTTGGGTTTTGATTCATCCGTTTTGTGAGAAAGACAAAGCAGAAAAACTACAAAAAATATCCCCCAAAAATAAACAAACAAAAAAAACACACGCAAGCTAGACTAATTAACGATATAAAAGAAAATATTCAATGGGAAAAAAAGTGTTACGATAAATCAACAATTCAAACATATCAATTTCGTGCCCGATCATATTGAAGAGAAATTTATTGATGAAATGTAAGCAAATATTATTAACAGTAGCTGACGAGAATATAATATATTAACTATACATTTATTAACTACTATGATGAAACAAAAGAGGAAGAAAAATATCACTTAAAGTAACAAAAAAAACAATTAAATAATACGCTGCAAACAATGTGAACATGTTAAGCAAAAACAAAAGAAAATATTGATGTATCTGTTCGATTAATTACGCTAAGATCAACACCGAAATCGGTCAAAAACAAACACATAACACATACACACACACATACCTACAAACAACACACGTACTACTTTTTAAAAGCTGTCGCTTCGTTTTCCGTCCCGAGGCTAGACCACACTTCTAAACAAACCCAAAACAAAAGCAATCCCACCCACACACGCACGCGCTTCAAGACGAAAACTTTCGAAATTTAAAAGAATGAAAAACAAACAAAAGAAAAACTATGAGCTTCTCCACCCTTGAAACTGAAATTCGTGATTTTGACAATCAATTGCAACCATCTTTACAGCGAGGGCGCGCTGGCAACACTGTCGGGGCGCGATCGCAAACGAGCACCTTTTTACGCACCGAATGACAAGAAAAAGAACAAAAAAAAAACGAGAATTCCCGATCCTCGAGATTCGAACTGACGACGGCGCGGTGTGAATGGTGGGAGGGTTGGTTGAACGGCTTGGTCTGGCCTCTTTTTAGCTCTAATTTTAAGTTTTGGCTTTTTCTGTCCTGTTCTGTCAAATTTGTTGAAGAAAAAAATTAACCAAAGATATGTATTTTATTATTTAAATTATTTATTTATTCTAAAAGCCAATGCTAATTTATTTTAATGCTTTATTTCTAATTAAACAAATTATATGTTGCGGTAAACATGATTATATATTTTGTTTGGATACATGATACTAAAATATTAAAATTGATAAGCAGTGAATATTTAGCTATAGCGTATGTAGTACAATGGAATGTAATATCTAGACAAAACAAAATCATAGAAAGATGTTAATTAAACAAATTTAACATATGTCAGAACAGTTTCGACAACTATTCAATAACCACATGAGTTTGGAACCGAAAAAATAAGGAACGAGACTTTAAGTGTTGACGTGCAGCAAGGCAAAGTTTGACCTTAAGACCTTTAGCTTAACGACTCGTCAACGGAGCAGAATAACATACGCTGATCTACTACGGCAAATACAAGCAATTAAACTTACGCTATCTCACTTGTTTTGTTTGTACACGTACCAGATTCGATATAACTAACAAGAAGACATAAGCAAGTAATGAAACATCGCAAAAAGAAACAAAGAAAACAAACTCACAAATATCTTAATACGATAACTGTTATCAATTTATATAGAACGGAATGAAATGAGTAACAAAAGAAGCAAAAAAAAATAAAGAAAATGACAATTCTACCAAAAACGCCTTCAGCGACATCTACAAACTCGTAGCTGAGACTCTTACCTAGTCAAATATTTTTATAACTAAACAAAACAATAAGGGAATAAAACCAACCAACAATTCTGGCAACACGGGTCGCGCGCGCTCGCGATCCGACTTTAGGCTCGAGCTCACCCTCACCAGCACACTTTAATCGCTTCTCAGCAAACAGAAATTTACTTTTCTCTGTTTCTTCAACCACGACCACTACGACAAAAAAACGCACGCCGCTGGCAACACTTCCCCCTTGCAGTGCAACTGTCATTTCTCTATCGCGATGTCACCAACACTGACACCCTTCTTCACACCAAAGTGTTGCGAAAATGTTTCATGAAAAACTGTCAACAGCAAACAAAGCAAATTGAGTCAAACTTTTGTTTTCTTGTGATTATCGAATATGCACGAACACACACACACACACCAAGGTAAAAGCGCCGTCAAAAGAAAAAAATAAGCAGCAACACACAAATACACTTACATAAACATAAACACTAGCGCAGTGACACTTGTTTAAGGTAAAAGTTATGAAATTGCACAGAATTAGTGACAAGTTTAAGGAAGTTCTTCGGTTTGAGGTTACTACCTACACACCCCAAACAAATACAAACAAAGCAAAATCTCTACGTTTGTATTAATGGTGCACAATGTTCTCTATTGTTTTACTCTTTTTAATCCCTCTCTTTCTCGATAAGTCACCCGCTCCACCCCCCCTCCACTTTCTTTTAACGCGTTTGTTTATTTGATTTTGGTTTTTCACTCTTTCTTTAGATGTTTTCAATTATCTGACGGTACATTGTTGTTGAAAGAATTGAAATGATTTCGATAATAATTTTAACTGTACGATATATGAACAAGAGGAAATTTTTGACAAATATTTTTATCTATTCTTAAAAAGTGATAAAGTATATTGAAGTAAAGAGAAAAAAAACCAAGAATGGAAATAATATTGAAACTTTTTATGAAAATCTTATATATTATTGTAATAGTACTAGATCAAAAAGTGGTTTAACAGCAGACAAAGAAAGAAAAAGGAGGAGAAGATGGAAGAAGAAGAAAGTAATAAACTAAATTAATATATTAAGCGGACAAGCAGCATAATAAGGCGCTGAACAGAATCTCAATCCGCTTGCAGAGAGTGGAGCTGAAAAAAAGAGAATCTTTCATGATGAATGTGATTAACGTGTTTTTCTTTGTAAGCTAGAATTTGTTCCAAAGATTATTTTCCCTTTTACGTTTAGAATTTTTAAAGACACTCGTGTTTTCTTTCGTATTTTTGCGATAAGTTTTATGACGTTCCAGCCTGCGGCTGCCCAGCGCTGAGTAGAAGTGAGTGTAATGGTTTCATCAAAAGAAAGAGTCCCCGTTACTCTTCACACATGTTTAACGTACACAAATAAAAGCACATTACATGACTGACCTCAAGTCACCCCAACTCATACTCAAAATTAGCCTTCTACAATTCATTACCATAAAATAACTGAAAAAAAACTAAAGTATTACGAGCTTTTCCGAAACTTTTAACCTCCTTCCCCGTTTTCCTCTCAAAAGTAAAAAAAAATGCAATTTTGCTCACCTAGCTTGACTGGCAGCACTGGAACGTCGCATCACTTAATTATTGTGCACTGTTATATTTTTAATAGAAGAAAACTCCTAATCGAAACTACTGTTCTGAATTGTTAGCTTTTCAGTTTCTCAATTTTTCTCTCACTGTCTCACACACACACGGCATCTTTTGCGTTTCGGTTCGACTCTTTATTTCACAAGAGCACTGTTTGTGTTTCTCGTTTGAGCGAGCTCAAAACTCTTCTTTCTGAACAAACTTTGAAAAGAGAAAAAAAATCTTTATTGAGAGCTTTTCGTTTCGTCAACTCTTCATTTATCATCTACCTTTCGTTTTATCTTCTTCTTTTCCAAGAAGACATACAATTCAGAACAGGAATGGCCTTAAATACAATTTTTAAAGAAAATATAAGAATAATATGTAATAAAAATAAAAGAAAGGATATTTAAATTGATTTTTTAAGGTTTTTAACAAAGACGACAAGGAAAATTCAATTAACATACATAACATAAAATATTACTTTAACAAAACTTAAAAAATATCAAACAATACACACAAGGAAATCATTCAAACCAAACAAAACAGTTTACGAATATGGATCAACGCAAGAAAAAGTTAGCAATTAACCGTTACGAAGAAAAAAAAAATAAAACTCATTATATTCAAAAACCCTACGTCCCAGACCTGAATGTTTAATTTTCGAGAAAAAAAAAACAAAACAACAAACGATCCACACAATGACAGAAAGAGAAAAATGGCAAGAACAGAAAACGATCAAACAGTCATTCCAAGGAAAAATCAGTGAGATGATTCAAAGAGACAGCCGTGATAATGAAGTAAAGAAATTTAAGGGATGACTCAAGAATAATGATAAAAAGCACACTGAAATGTATCTCAGCGAAAGAGTTGCAAAAAGAAATATACAAAAGGCGCACTCACGCGAGAGAATGTCACCAAACGCACTCTCTCTCTCTCTCGCTCACACATACATACACGTACACAAACTGAAACGAGCGAGCAAGGCAAGAAAGAACAAAAATCCAGGTGAAAATTGATTTGACAAAAATTAACAAAACATAACATTACACAAATCAAACCATCTTTTCATCCTGGCATCTAACCAAAGCGAGAAACCGGAGTTAAACAACATAACACGCAAGTAAAGGTAACGAGACAAACAAAAAAGAAGAGGAAAACCAAACAAATGATGGAAGAAAAACAACTGTACTAACTATCAAATGCTAGATATAATTAACATTGTATAGGGTCCAAAGGTGGGGAAAAAGTAATGAATAAATTACAAATAAATTAAATATGTAATAACATAAACAGGTTGTCGCTTCTTTTAACTTGAAATCCGAAACCCCAGCAACTCACAACTCACAATCCAGAGGTCGCCGGTACGAATCCCGCGGCGGGTGCCCTCAAAAATCTATTTGTCAATATGGGTGTTCGGCGCCGTCGCTCCGTGCCATACTTTCTCACACTTAGAAGCCCAAGGCAGTGAAGTCCTTGTAGACAAAAGGAAGAGAACTAGTGGTTGGTACTGGCAATAATGGCCGACAGTTATAAAATAAACTTCGAACATAATTATCGCTCAAGTAGTCTAATCATGGGAAAGGGTTGCCAGATCTTCTAATTTAAAAAAAATAGGAGGTCTTTCGAGCAATTTCAGCTCGAATCAAGAATTTTTCGGGTACTCTAGTACCCGACCCTCTCAAATTACTGATTTAAGCTGGAATTTCTGTTTCAATCCACTGCACAACAAAGGGCTGCGTTATGCATTCGGGCAGCATTTTCACTCAAATGGCTGAGATCGAGTTTCGAACGGTAAACAAATTCACTCAGAAATCATCGAAAACTGAGTGATATTCACCAAGATTTGAGTGAAATTCACTCGAATCTGACAAATGGCCCCTTTAATAATTTCTTAGCAAAATATGCAAAAAAAAATGAAAAAAAAACGTTTTGTAGAATCAGCTTGTGCTAGGCTTGTTTCAACAAAAAATGTTGAATATAATCAACAAAAATTTGGCGTTGAAACAAAGCTTGATTTTCTCAATTCCATAAAAGTCTTTTATTGTTTTGAAAAAAGTTGCTTTAACGTTTAGCGTTGATTCAACAAAAAAGATGGTTTACGAATCAACAAAATATTTTATTGATTCAAACATTCCTTATTTTTCTGCGTGATAGGTTGAATAATGGATCCCGACTTAGTTTTCATACAGAAAATAGGGATTCGGCTTCAAAATAGTACGCAGATATCACTTAAGTAGTCATAACTTGAGACAGGGTTGCCAGATCTTCACTGCCCATGTACGCATAAATGGTCCATATGCAAAAACAGTAAGCTGAGAAAAAAACGCAGTTCAAGTTTGTCCAACACATGAGGCTACAAATTAGATTTTTTTATCGAATTCGGTAGTTGAAAAATCGGTAAAGTTTAGATCGGTAAACCATCTGTCAAAATGAACAAAATTTTACCGAAAATCGGTAGTAAGATGAACAATAATGAACTTCATTACCGAATTTCGGTAAGATTTTACCAAATTCGGTAGTTTTCAGTTTACCGAACTGTTCAGCAGTTGAAAAATCGGTTTACCGAATTCGGTAGAAAAAATCTAAGTGTGTACAAAGTAAGCGAACAGCATCTAATTACAGCATGCCTCTAATGTGGCCATGTCAGCACTTTGACATTCAATTACAGTTCATTCAAAGCGTTTTCTACTGAAATCGAGTGATAAATAGCTCAGTAAGAAGTGAGCAAGCAAGTTTCTATCAAAAGTTTTGCAAAATTAATTGTTTAAATAGTAAAAGTTAGCAAATTGTATGGAGGTACTAGCGAATGATTTACCTGCCAAACATACGAGAATTTCCCCTACTGAAAGAGCACACGATTTTGACCCAAACTGCATCAATAACTCAAAAGTGATGAAAATGCATATCGTCGCTGTCGTGCTAACTTGTCGTACGTGCATTTTGTGCCAAATTGAGTTAAGAACGCCATTTTGTGCAGCTCACAATGCCTCACCTTTTGACCTTCACAGATCCCCAAAATTTGATTTCAATCCTGAGGTATTCAACAAAAACCGGAAAAACACCGTGCATTTTTGACACTTTACATATGAAAGTAGTTCCAATCTTGTCGTGCTATCTTGACACAGCCTGAAAATTGATGTAGGTGCGACTATTGGCCAAAGGGATTTCAGGTCAGAAAGCGTTTGACGCACGTACAAGGTAGACTACCGTAAACATTTGTAGCTACAACTCGGGACTTCGGCAACCAAATTCAACCTAACTTCGGGACAATGCACAGAATGGTCAACCATATAAAACGTGTTTGTTATTGTTTACATTGCGTGCTCTCGTTCTTGTTTAATCATGGTCAAACATTAAAACGCGTTATTCTCGGAACGTCAAAAAGCAACGTACGACCAGTAAGCACGACGGCGTCGATATGGAGCATTTATGCGCACAGGGGTAGTTCATATGTTTTGAATTTCATTGGAAAGGTCTTTCCCATCCAGCAATATGATGCTATTTATGTCTATTTCTGGCTACATATAAAAAGTAAATAATTCCCTGTTCCTGAGGGGAACACCCGTGAAGAGTATCGAGGCCCGCATTCACAAAGCGGATTCAGTGACAGTTTATTAATCAACTTAATGTCAACAAGTTAAGGTTAATGTTAACATTCCATAGGTCGCCTTCCCTGAGGTGTCGTTGATAAGGTCCAGTTTGTGACGATACACTACCTTCCCTTTATCAAGCAATCGAATCCAGAAGGAAAAAGATCACCAGATGTGTTGGTCCTAGCCGGGATTTGAACCCCGATCTACCGCTTACGAGACGGAAGCGTTACTACTGGGCTACGAGGCTCGGTCTTGATTCTAAGTCGATAGGTATACATGAAAGTGAGTCTACGAGCTATCAATAAAAGTTCATTTTTAGAGCAGGATTAAATCCTTTTTTAAATTTATTTATTCAATGGTTTCTATCCTTGCCCATCTCTTAATAAAATATATTTGAAAAGCTGATAAAAAAGCGATTGACAACACATTTAAAAGCATAAGTGTTACTAGTGAATCCCAGATGTCTCTGTAGTCGTTTTCATTCTGCATGGTATGCGTTACGACTTTCACGAGTACCGTTATATTGAAGCGCCGTTATTCATTGAGTAAAAGAAAACTATTCTCTTTCCCGCAGGTCCTCAACAAAACATTGACAGTTGAGGTAAACAGAGCCGCGGTGAGCCAGAAAACGCTCGCCTGCAAAACGAAAGAACGAATTAAAACAGTACCGCGGCAAGAGGACCATATTTTAACGTAATTAGCCTGCTCGTCGATTGTGGGAGCCAATTTGGAGGATTGCTCGGATCAAGTTCACGGACGGAGGCATGTTTTGCTGCCTCAAGAACTGTCTGAATGGGGTACTGCCGCCTCAGACGGTGCAGATTCGGCGAGAACAGGATCCAATCCAGCTGGATACTTCACATATGGGTGAGTTTGTTGTTGGGCTGATGGAATGCCTGTATTTGCATGTATACCTACTTATGAAAACAGTGTGCCTTTTTTGTATGCTAAATAGTACGATAATATGCTTGATTGAACCATTTGAAGGTGGTTTTGTTTGGCGATCGAGAGTTCTATTGCAAGTATTGATTAAACAGTTACTGAAGTTGCATTTTGATTTACGTGGTCAATATTGAAGAATTCGACGACGTTTTTTCCGCTAGGTTCGCTGTTGTTCCAGCGGTGTTCGGAATGACAGCCCCCATACAGTTTGAGCAGTTTTTAGGGAAAAATCGCGTTTATAATGAAAAATCAAGCATTTTCAGAAAAGTGGGGTATTGCAAAGTGTGGCAATTTCGCTAACGATCATAATGCGTGGTGATTTGTAGTGATTAATTGTGACTGGTATTTTATTTAAACGACTTTTCTAAAAAGATGATCGATATTTTGGATAACTTGAGTCAAATGTTGCAAAAGTTAGAAGTAATGATGAAATATAATAAAAAAGTGTTTACACTTTACTTTTATTCCCGTTTGAGCAAAATATTGACCTTAAAAATGCATTTTGGTGATTTTTTGGAAATTTTTGGAAAAATTCGAAAAACTGGCAATTTTTTGAGAAAATTATTGTAATTATGCTGTAATATGACTCTAATAGTTTGTTCTAGCAATAATACACACATAAGGAGTATTATCAATCAAATAAAGCTTATTTAAATCAATTTTTCAAAAGATCTTTTTGGTAAATTTGAGGAAAAAACATGAAAACCTAACTCAGCCCCTATGATTTATACATCATTCGATTCGTTTATGCGATTGCCACACTTTACAATAACTTTCATCGACGTTAAAAAATATTTGAAGGAAATGAAAATCAAAAACTGCAAAAAAATAATATTTCCAAGCACGCTGTCATTCCGAACATCGTTGCGTAGTGCTTCTACTCGCCACCAGGATGCGTGCACGTTTCTGTCGAATCTCTCAATTGATCTGGTTGGGAGAAAATGACCTCAATACATCTAAACAATAAATCTTGCTATGCATCAGTTGGTCACATTTAACATTTGAGTTTGATAGCAGTCTAGATGGTTCTGCCTTATAACATTATGAGTCATATCTTTAAAATTAAATCCCTGGTCATAAACTCTTGCAAAAAAGCTATTCGTGGATCGTAGTCTGAAGATTCAAAATGGTGCTAGATACTCATCACGTAGATCTTTCTTAAACCGTCAAGTTTTTTAACTTGTTTAAATCAATGAATATGATGGATAAAATATTCTGAAAATTTTGTAAGGAAATCAGCACAGCAATAGTTCAACAAAAACTTCAGGTCAAAACTAGACCCACTAAGGGCATCTCCACCGCAGAGATCTAATTGCGTGGCAAACTTATCCGTTGGATCCCCAGTTTTGGCTTTGCTCCGTACCTAATGCACGTTTCCGCACCGCTGGGAGTTAATTTGGCTTCTGAATCAAGCCCACCGCGGGGATCTAATTTATTCATTTTCAAATTTTAGCCGTCTTGTTGATCAAAATCAATGAAACTATATTTTAGCATGATAGAACATGCTTCTAATTGCATTATATGTCCAATAGCGTGGCTCACGGATATATGAAAAAGACAAAAGTGTTCAATTTCGAACGCCTCAACCGGAATTTTGTAGCAATATGGCCCCAAAACATAGCCTGAAATTTTGAGCGCATTTGGTTAAGGTTTAGAACTTCCACCATTGACCTGAAGTTATAAAGAAATTTCAATAAATTTAATTTATTTATTTTCAACTTTTTAACTCTTCTTCGAGTATATTTTCCTATGCCCTATGAATTTTTCTCAAAGTAGTGGTTTCTTATAGGTTTCGTTCCGGGGAACAACTTTGTAGAACATCACAAAGCGCTAGGAATTAATCCCGGAAAGATACAGGCAAATTTTTGGAGCACGTTAAAATAAAATTCCTAGCTCCAAAAAATATCCTGTATCTTTTCAGGATCAATTCCTAGCGCTTTGCGATGTTCTACAAAGTTGTTCCCCGGATCAAAACCTATAAGAAACTTGAGAATAAGAAAATTTGATTGGGTTTTGGGAAACTTTATCTAAGAAGAGGTTAAAAGTGAAAATTTCCCATAGTAAATCTTTAAAAGTTTCATACTAACTTCAGGTCAATGGTGGAAGTACTAAACCTTAACCAAATGCGCTCAAAATTTCAGGCTATGTTCTGGGGCCATATTGCTACAAAAATCCGGTCGAGGCGTTTGGAATTGAACACTTTTGTCTTTTTCATATATCCGTGAGCCACGCTAATGTCCAAATTGATTGCATATATCATTAAAATATCATTTTCATAATTTTAAAAGAGTTCATCCGATTTGCTCCCGACATGTTTGCACCCCAACTTTCGCACCGCGGGTAGCAAAGCTAAAGCTAAATTAGTATTCGAGTTCATTCAGCGAAGAAAAAGTTCATCGGGGATCCGTCGAGTAGCCAAGATAGGTGCTCGAGAAGTCCCCGAGCTGCGGGTGGCAAATGTTTTCTGCAATTTTTTGAATTATTTGTATTTGTTTTGGTTGTTGTTTTTTTCTTCAAAAATGGCATAGTTGCAAAAAGGCGCATTTAAACAAGAAAATCTAAAAGAAATAAAATTAAAGTTTCAGTAAATAGATGAAGATGCTAGTGACGATGCATTTAATTTGAATATCAAATTTGAGTGAATATTAAAGAAATCAGGAGTTTGGTTCAAAACGACTTAAATTTAAATTGAGAAATTGTGGGAAAAAATATTTCTTTATATTATATGTTTAATAAAAACTATTTAACTACCTACATTTAATATAAGTTAACATTTTTAAATTATGTTTTAAAATTCAAATAAATACCAAGCGAAACAATGTTATTGGGCCAAAGTAAAATTGTAAACAAAGCGGAAACTAGTATCTTGCTAACGTCAGTTGAGGAGTAAGGAAAAATTCCGAATACCTACGTTTTTGTTATTTTATATTATTATTTTTTTCATTTCATTTAAAAATATTTTAAATAGTTGTACATAAAACTGAATGACATTGAAAGTGACTATGCTAAATTTATGATTTTATTTTAAAATTAAAAATACGAAATAAATACAAACGGAATGGTATGAAACCATGTTGACCTTGGTAGATAAGTGTTCAGAGTACCTTATGACGCAGTTTTCGACAAATTTTGAAAAGTTTTAAAAGTTAGTAAACTACAATTAGATACATAGCATTATTTTATTACATTGAAAATGTAATTTTCTTTCAATGAAAATGAGTTTGAATTGAGAAACAGATTTTTTGAACAATTTTACTCTTAAAATAGTTCAAATTATTATTGAAGCAGAATTCAAAAATATCTTTAAATTTATTAGAATTTTCAGTACCACAAGTTTTATAGTAAATTTGTAATTTTATTTATTCTTCTCTATATTACGAATTATTCAAATTACACATTCGAAGAAACCGTACCAAAAATGAATTTGACGTGATTGATAGTGATTACCCCGGTTTTTAAAATAACAATTTATCAAAACGCTGTATGAAATTCTTTTTTTTTGTGAAAACGTTCATGGACATACCAAATTTTTAAAACTTGTTTAGGAATTCTGTTACGAGAGGGATGGGGTCCAAAAATCTTTATTTTGCGTTACGTAGTAAAAGATTTTTGAAAATGTTTGATCGTTAAATGACTGGTGAATGTGTTCAATACAATCCAAAAAATTTGGATCAACTGCTCGTAATTTCATTTTTTTTACTATTGCTTTTATGTAAAAAAAATGTTAAATTTGAAAATAATTTTAATAATTCATGAAAAAATCAAACCTTATCTTTATCATTTTTAGTTCTTTCTGATTTAATTTTCAATATCTTGCTTTGAAATTTAAGTTATCTTGCTTTGAAATTTGAGTGACTGTTTGACATGAATGTCCACATTTTATAAATAGTGTTTGGATAATTTTGTATTTGAAGCCGACCAATATTCTCATGCAACATTTTTAATCTCGAGAAAATGCTATTTATTTCACTTTGACAGTTGGAACTGTTTTGCCAAGAGACAACAGGTAACCTTCTAATAAAACTCAAACGATAAAACAATAGCTGGCCGGGGGAGATAAACATTGTTGTTGGTTTAGTTGACCCACACACAAAAAAATATTACTGTAATGGCAAAAGTAACTTACTGTTTAAATAAAAAGTGGTCAAAATTTGCTCCAATTAAAGTTTTTTTCTTGTTTTGAATATGAAAACTTTTACTGCTACAGTTTTTGAAAATGTCATTGCTAACTGATTTAAAAGTTTTTACTTTTAATTCGACTACATAATTTCTTTCATTTCGTCGTTCTCGAGTAACCGTGTACGCCGAAGTACAAAATGTAAACAAACATTTTGGTAGTGTCGGTAGTAAGTGAGTTGTCCACGAAGCGAATCAAATCCGGACGCGGCCACAGCCCGGAGTCGGACGCGGACACCTTTGTGAGCCAAAACAGCAGCAGCGGAAGGTGGCTGGTGCCGGTGCGGGACGAGGTCAGGGGGAAAGTTGGTTTTCGAAAAAGGACAAGGCCAGCTTCCTGCAGGACCTGCAGCTGTTTCACGACCGGAGTTGGTAAGAAGGAAGCTTGGGTGTTTGGTGGCGTTTGTGATTAATTTTGTTTGTTTTTGTAGGACGCAGTTTATGCGGTTGCCGAAGTTCTTAGGTCTGGTTGTGGATTTGCACCGGTTGTATTCTATGGTGGTGGTGGCCAGGTGGACGAAATTGAAGTTGAAGCAGATTTACATCCGCTTTTCGAACAAGTACGATAAAGTAAATTTTAACGGTGAGAAGAAGGATCCGACGGAAGAGGGAAACGCCGAGAAGCGCCATAATCGGAGGTGGTCAGCGCGGATGTTGCACTCGGTGCCGGCGGTTTACGACCATCAGCAGCATTATGTGCCGGAAGTGATGACGGGACAGTGTGGGATGTCCTGAGGGTCCGCAGTCCATTTCTCGTTGCGGGACATGTTTGACGATTATTACCTAAACATCCAGAAGAACGAATCTATGACATTTCCCCGAAACCCATATTACCGAAGGGACATTTCCCCGAATGCCACTTCCCCGAAAAGACACTTCCCCTAATAGTCATTTCCCCGAATTCCATTTACCCGAATTTCCCATTTCCCCTAATCGTCCACATCCCCGAATGCCATTTTCCCGAATGGACCACAATCCCGAATGCCACTTACCCGATTATTCATATCCCTGAATAGTCATTTCCCTGAATGCCATTTCCCCGAACGCGGTCAAGCGGAAATGCCCGGTACCCCGGAGCGCGCGCGCTCCTGGGCACCGGGCATTTCCGCTTGACCGCGTTCGGGGAAATGGCATTTTAAAAGAAAAAAATTGAGGACAATTTTTATCACATCAAACAACATATTTAAAGGTTCGTATTGGCCTTGAATGATCAACTTTCTTTTTGGCTTCATTCAGAACAGAGGGGGAATTCAATACAAATTCAAATACAATGAATATTGTTACAGACTTTTTTTTATACATATATTCTCAAAACAAATACTTTTTTCTTATAGACATGATAATAATAATGCAATAGAAGTTTTGTTATTTTTTATGATTCAAAAAACATACCCTGCGATTTTCGTAGTACAGAACCCCGTACACACTGATCATTTTATTCACATTGCTGGTTTGGGATTTGGCGAAAAGTATAATCAACAAAAACTTTAAATAAAATTTGTACCAGTCTTATGTACCTATTTGTCCGATTTTTGAGTTCTTTGACAAAATTCGAAAAAAGACAAATTTTCATGCAAATTTCTCAAAAACAACATCTAATTATGTGGTTGAATACAAATGTTAATTGAACAAAAAAAATCTAGTACAGTCCAGACTTGATTATCCGAAGGCTTCGGAAAAATTTCACTTCGGATAATCGAATCACGAAAAAAAAAATTTTTTTTATGCCTATTTTTTTATTATCGAGCGTATGTCCCCTAAACTACGTTAAAGTGATTTAGAACTTTTAAATCCAAGGCCAATATGGCGGTGTTGAAATGTTGAATAAAAAATTTTTATTATTTAATAGGCAATCAACTATTCAAATTTGACTGAAATTGGGTTGCAGTACTCAAATTTGATGTTAAAAACAAGAAAAAGAAAAAAAACGAAAACAAAATTTTGTTCTTGATTCGATTATTCGAAGTCCCATACAAACCTTCGGATAATCGAACTTCGGATAATCGAAACTTCGGATAATCGAGGCTTCAGATAATCGAGTCTGGACTGTAATTGGGTCCTAAAATTAAGCTTAAATTTGTGATATTATTGTTCACAACGATAAGGCTTATTTTTCTAAGTACAATGACCCTTTGAACGACCGCAAAGGATTTAAAATGGATTTTTAATTCAATTTTTAAAAATTCACTTCACGGCCCTTCTTGGCAGAAAAGCTTCTACTTGACAGCTCGTTCCAAGGGGACCATAGTTGATCCATCGAAAAAATGTTGTCTGGCCAATTACTTTTTATTTGCATAAAAATGAAAAAAAAAAACCGTATCAGAAATGGTTTTTAATCATGTTTCATACCGTTGTTCATAAAAATTGACAAAGGGCTTTACTACCCAATTTACAACATTTATTCAACAGCATACCCGAAAAACTGTTTGTTCGATAAAATTGAGAAAGAAAATAACTGCTAGTCATGGAAAAAGGCTTTAGCGAAAATGATGATTAGGGGATATGAAAATTTAACTTTAAATAAACGGCAATTGGCGTAAGTGTCACTTCGGGGAAATGGCATTTGGGAAAATGGCCGATTAGGGGAAATGGCATTCGGGGATATAGCCGATTAGGGGAAATGATATTCGGGGAAATGGCATTCGGGGATGTGGCTGATTAGGGGAAGTGGTATTCGGGGATGTGGCCAATTAGGGGAAATGATTTTCGGGGAAATGGTATTCGGGGAAATGTCATTCGGGGAAATGAGCTAGACCCCAGAAGAACAGTTTGCACCAGTTCTGGATGGACCGTCTGTTCGAAAGCTGCAAGTCCTGGAGTTGACGTACTCGGATTACTTGCAGAGGTTGGAGCGAGATCCGACGAACCTGATCAAGAACATCTACCTGGAATACCGAAGAAGTCACCGGTGAGTATTGAGAATGTGTTCAGTGTCTCACCAATTTCATTTACTTTCAAACTCTTTCAGCAACTACCGCCCACAAACGCAGCTTCGGCGGGATGAACTTTGACGGCGAGTTGGAACATCTGTGTCATTCTCGAAGGAGGACGAAGTGATCGGGAACTATCCGTTCAGGCGCTTTACTTCCCAGCCGGAAAACGTCGACTTCCCTTCCCGAATCAACAACCAATGGCCAACTCCTCCAAGCCTGTCCTGATGATGGCCGGCAACGAGACCACCCTGTTCTCTACAACGCTGTCGCGCTCCAAAATGAAGGCCGCGATGTTGCTGCCCAACGAAACGTCCATCCGTAACCTGCTCAGCATGGGGCCTTCGGACGTGACCGGTGGCGTACCGTAAGAATCGGTTCAGCTTGGACGCGGAAGTTAGCCTACCATAAGCAGATGCGTTGAATACAAAAAAACGGAAGCAACTGTTTTAATATTAAAATATTGAAATAAAATCCATCACATTTTTCGAAAATCATCACTGTAATGTTAAATGTTATTTATTCATGCCATAAAAAGTTTCTTCTTAAATTAAAAGCAAAAAACTTTTACCGATACAACGATTTTGTTCCAGAAATGCATGGTAGTATCAACAACTTTCCAACTTTTAAATTAAAAAGTTTGAACTTTCTACGAATATTCACCAACGCGAACTTTTAATCCAACGAACGATCTTTTTAAATTTAGAGTATTTTTTCTTTGTGTGCAAACGCACTTAATTGAAGAATGTGGTTTGGTTTTGTTTTTGCAATAGGGGAAATTCTCGTATGTTTGGCAGGTTAGGCACTCGCTCCTAACTCCATCCAATTTGCTGATTTTCACTATTTAAACAACTAATTTTGCAAAACTTTTAATAGAAACTTGCTTGCTCACTTCTTATTGAGCTATTTATCACTCGATTTCAGATGAAAACGCTTTTAATTAGCTTTAATTGAATGTCAAAGTTCTGACCTGCCAACATTAGAGGCACGCTGGAATTAGATGCTGTTCCCCTAGTTTATCAAAATTCTGTTTTTTCAGAAAAAATGCAACGTTTTTCACTATGTGTGCTGTATTGAATCCCATTTTTAATTATAATTTAAGCAAAACAATGTCATTGGGTAAATTTGGATTTGCAAACACACAGTCGATCCTGCTCACGTCAGTGAAGGTTTACATTTGGAAGGAGCAGGATAGCTTGCTTGTTTTCAAATCCACATTGGTTCATTCAAAATGTTTTGCTTGAATTTTGCTTTTTACGCAATACAAAAGACCTTTTCAAATGTCCGACAGAAGATCGACAATGCGACAAATTCTCGCTTACTTTTTCAAAAGGTTCTATGTATATAGGAAACCCATGGGGCATTGGTTGTTTTGAAAAGGTTATCAAACACTGCCCCAACGCGACATAAACAAACTAACTAACACCCCAGATTGTCAAAAGTCATTTTTGGAAAATATCTCCAAACTCGAATAATTGAAATCGGAAAATCAAGCATCTCTCCTAATTTATACATTTACTGACGTTTACAAACTCACATTGACCCAATTAAATAGTTTTGCTTGAAAAAACCATCCGTCAGATGATTTGCTCTCGTTAGATCCCGGGGCAAACCTGAGTTTTGTTTAGATTCGGATGAACACGGATGAACTCGAAGCTAAATTAGCTCTCGCACAAGTACCGCGGTGGGCTTGACGCGGGTGCCAAATTAGCTTTGCAACGCAATTAGGTCCCTGCGGTGGAGATGCCCTAAACCTTAACCAAATGAGCTCCAATTTTCAGGCTAGCTTCTGGGCTATACTGCCCATGTTTGCATAAATGTCCCATATGTGAATACAACAAGCTAAGAAAAACGCAATGGAAGTTTGTCCCACATATAAGGCTACATGTTAAGTTTTCGCGAAAGAATGAAATTTCCTCCGGATTTCATGAAAAAACTACCGGATTTTTTTTGGCTTTTCTGAAAAAGCACACGATTTCGAGCCAAACTGCCTCAATAACTCAAAGAAGCAGAAAATGCATATGGGACATTTATGCGAACAGGGGTAGTATAGTGCTTGAAAATTACGGTTGATGCGCTAGAAATTATACCCTTTTGTCTTTCTCATATATCTAGAACTACGCTACTGGGCATTGTCTGGTCCCGCCCAAACATAGAAGCAAGCTCCTGGAGGATCGTAGATCTATAATTAGACTTCCAATCCCCTCAGGCCCTTGGGAACTCTGTCGTAGCACTCAACTCACCTTTATTCCCTCCTCTCCCCAGGCCACGAGGTCGTCGTGATAAAGGGTGGCCAGCGGGCTTGCGGCTCCGGTGGCGTCATAGCCAACACCCCACTGCTGCAGTCCAAATCGTACTTCGAGGTGAAGCTCCAACAGGGCGGCCAATGGTCGGTGGGACTCGCCACCCAGCAGACAGATCTGAACCAAACCAAGGGCGGCTTCGACAAGGAATCGTGGTGTCTTACCTCGGACAACGCCATCTACCACAACGCAAAGCCGCTGCACAAACTGGAGAAACGACCCGAGCAGCAGGAAAACAACGCCAAGCTGGAACTGGGATCGGATCTGGCCAGGCTCGAGTCCAGCGTGAGTTCCGCGCTTGTCAACACCACTGGAATACCTCAGGAGGGAGACACGATCGGGGTGGCGTACGACCACGTGGAGCTCAACTTTTATCTCAACGGTACTAACCTGAACGTCCCAGTGTTGAACGTCCGCGGGACGGTCTTTCCCTGCCTGTACGTGGACGACGGAGCCATCCTGGATATTGTGCTGGACAACTTTAGCTACAGTGTACCACAGGGCTTCGAGAGGATCTTGATTGAACAATCTCTGCTATGATTTGGTGACGTGGCAGTCACTTTGTTGATAATGTACCCTTCATTCCTCGTCTTTTTCTAAGGTCCAACTAATTACGGCTACGCGAACATGTTAACCTAAACTCGTTGACTAAATATTAAAATCCAAACATATTACGTCCATTCTACCGTATTATTTACCATCAGATTTCCAAAACATTTCTTTATTGGAAACGACTAAATATTAGCTAGCAAATTAGTATCAAACGGCTATAATCCTTTACAACTCTTCATAGCGCATGGATGAAAAATAAAACATAATACTAATAGAACGCAAGTATATTTTGCTAACAATATAAACGAGCTAACCTTAGAAACGTTTACAACACACAATTATTTTCCTTTGTACCTTTGCGCGCGTGTCATAATTAAGCTCTTGATCTAAACAATAATAATACCAGGCTAGATGTCAGGAAGAAACAGACGAAAACTTCAACGGCAGTGTGTATGAAATGTACTGATTGTGAATAAATACTATTTATATGAATCGAAACGATAGAATTTTTTCACTATCGAATCCTCAACGATTTGAAACTATTACCCCCTTGAACTTGAAAGAAATAAACCCTGGGACAGTACAGTGACCCTTACTAAGCATCAAACTATGCGTAAAATAATGAATAATCCTGCGCCTCCCTTGAAAGGTATGGCTCCAACAGAAAGTCATGGGAGCGCACGCTACAATTATAAAGTGCTTTCTTGACTTAAATGCTTTTGAGTTACAAACGGTTGTTCAATAAAAAATGAGAATTTTTCCATTACTTTTGTATTAAATAAGAAGAGGGCTTAACTTTTTTCTTTCTAAAAGAATTTCTCTATGATTTATTTATCTCTAAAATTCTTTTGCAGTACTGAAAGCAGCATCATGCGGATGGGAAGTACGTTTTCTGGCCAGACAAGGCGTCTTCCCATTTCGTCAAGAAAACGTTGAAATATTTTGAGCGTTAAAAGGATACCGTACGTGCCGACAGTAAGGAATCCGACCAGGATTAACCAGGGTTCCAAAATATCCAAAATATTCATTGAAGTTTTCTTGAAGATATTATTATTATATTTTTACTATGTGTCTGAAAAAAAATCTCAGTTTTTACTGAAAACCCGTTAGTTCAAAAGTCGTGCAATTTATTTTTTGCAATTCCGACGTGAAATTACTTACTTTTGCTGTCATTCTCAGCCGTCTTACGCCAAAAGTAACGGAATCAAAAAGTATTACTTTCAATCAGGGCTGTGGAGTCGGAGTCGGAGCCGGAGTCGGTAGAGTCGGGTCTTTTTGGGGACCTGGAGTCGGAGTCGGAGTCGGAGTCGTCAAAACTCGAACAGCTGGAGTCGGAGTCGGAGCCGTAGTCGGCTAAATTTTAAGAGCTGGAGTCGGAGTCGGAGTCGGAGCCGAAGATTTCTGATAACCCGGAGTCGGAGTCGGAGCCGGAGTTATCTTAAATTTAACAAAAAATATGTTTTTTTTTATTGTTCAGTATTTTCTATAGAACAGCTTAATTTACAAAACATCTTATATTTTTAATTGATTTATCAGATGACATTATGTTTTTGAAACTTTTTATTGTAATTGAAAAGCTCTAATTGTGTTATTACACTATAATCACTAAATGATAACCTCTTACCCAAGTATGTAGTATCATAATTTAAAAAATAATAAAAAATATTGGTTATGTAGTCAGACATATCAAATTGATTCTTGAATGCTTCCTTTTGCCTATATTTATGTGCCTTTTCAATTCAAATTTGACCAAATTTCATCCAGTTATTTCTGAAAAAAGTAAACACACAGTCATCTTTTACCCCGATGGAATATGTCTTGGAAGTTTTAAGTTAAATCATTTTTTAGGAAAAAATTACGAGGTACATAAACAGATTAAAAATAGTAATCACTGTTTTTGCAAATCGAAAAAAGTCACTGACAGTTTAACTTTTGTAACAAATAATCAACGATAATAACAATCTCTTACTTGGAACTAAACATGCGCATTTTGTTTATAACTGAGTACAAGAAAATCAAAGTGGTGCATTTAAAATAATTGAAACTAAAAAAAAATATCAAAACAAGCTGCAACAAATTTTGAAATAATCATTGATTGTTGATGTTGATTTAAGGTAAACTATTTTGATATCGTTGCAAATTATCGTTGAACAAATCTCAAGAATTCAGTACAAAAATGAACTTATAAAAAAATGTGTAGAACAAAATATAGGATTTTAATTCATTTTTCAAATATTATAAAAAAAAACAAAATCAAAATATTATCAACTGGTACGAATTTTCTCATACTATTTGTCCCACGCCAATATGACGGAAGGTGATAATCATTGCATATCAATGTACCTTAAAAAGATGAAATATTTGTAACCTAGAAAATATTTTACTTGTGGATATTTGTTTTTTATTATATTTTAAGTTTTTCATATATTTTGGTGGAGGCGCAAGATCATTCATAAAGCTTCGTTTTAGGTGAAGATTCACGAAGTATCGTGCGCCTCCTTTTCAAAGTATATAAAATTTTAAAATAAAAATAAATTAAAAATTTCCAGGGTAAAATATTTTCCATGTCACAGATATTTGAAGAGGACATCTTAAGCGTCCTTTCCACGAAGAAATTGTTTAGATATATTGATTTGCAATAATGATCTCCTTCAGCCATGGCGTGATGTCCATGTACGTCTGAAAAAAAAACAAGAAAAAATGTTTCGTTTAAAATTGTCATTTAAAAACAAGGTGCCTGTCACTGTGCTTCTTACCAATGTCAGCCTGAAAGTGAGCAAATTGAATTTTAATGTTCAATAGATCATTAAGGCCAGGTTTCTTTTAGTTATTCATTCAAAAATAACAATTTAATATTTAAATTTATCAGCTTTTAAATATTTTTTTTCAAATTTGAGGTTAAGCAAATAAATCCAAATTTACTTACAAAACTGTTCTTCTTCTCTAAAACTGAAGATATTTTTTTGATTTCTGTTTCCATAACGTATAAAACTTGTAACCTAGAAACTTTTTTTCCGTTTATTTACTTTACTTAACTTATTTTTCTTGAGAAAAATATGATGCTTAGAGAGTATTTAAATAATCCTATTTATCAATGTTTTAAAAATAATTCACTAATAATAGTTAACTTACTTTTGAAACATTTAAAAATATGTGGAGTCGGAGTCGGAGTCGGAGCCAACCATTTGTTGAAAGCTGGAGTCGGAGTCGGAGCTGGAGTCGGCTAGAGTTGGTAGGCCGGAGTCGGAGTCGGAGTCGGAGCCAACCATTTGTTAAAAGCCGGAGCCGGAGTCGGAGTCGGAGTCGGCTAATCTGAGAAAGCCGGAGTCGGAGTCGTTTGAAATATGACCCGACTCCGCAGCCCTGCTTTCAATGCATGTGCTGAAAAATACAGCTTTTCACCTCTCACAGTAGAGCTTTTCAAAATTGTATTAGATTGGATTGGATTGGATTGGATTGGATTGGATTGGATTGGATTGGATTGGATTGGATTGGATTGGATTGGATTGGATTGGATTGGATTGGATTGGATTGGATTGGATTGGATTGGATTGGATTGGATTGGATTGGATTGGATTGGATTGGATTGGATTGGATTGGATTGGATTGGATTGGATTGGATTGGATTGGATTGGATTGGATTGGATTGGATTGGATTGGATTGGATTGGATTGGATTGGATTGGATTGGATTGGATTGGATTGGATTGGATTGGATTGGATTGGATTGGATTGGATTGGATTGGATTGGATTGGATTGGATTGGATTGGATTGGATTGGATTGGATTGGATTGGATTGGATTGGATTGGATTGGATTGGATTGGATTGGATTGGATTGGATTGGATTGGATTGGATTGGATTGGATTGGATTGGATTGGATTGGATTGGATTGGATTGGATTGGATTGGATTGGATTGGATTGGATTGGATTGGATTGGATTGGATTGGATTGGATTGGATTGGATTGGATTGGATTGGATTGGATTGGATTGGATTGGATTGGATTGGATTGGATTGGATTGGATTGGATTGGATTGGATTGGATTGGATTGGATTGGATTGGATTGGATTGGATTGGATTGGATTGGATTGGATTGGATTGGATTGGATTGGATTGGATTGGATTGGATTGGATTGGATTGGATTGGATTGGATTGGATTGGATTGGATTGGATTGGATTGGATTGGATTGGATTGGATTGGATTGGATTGGATTGGATTGGATTGGATTGGATTGGATTGGATTGGATTGGATTGGATTGGATTGGATTGGATTGGATTGGATTGGATTGGATTGGATTGGATTGGATTGGATTGGATTGGATTGGATTGGATTGGATTGGATCCGATTTTTTGCGTTACATAATAAAAGAACGCTTCCTTAGCTGTACTGTATGTTCGATCTTTAACGCTTCAATTTTGATAACAGATAATAAGAAGAATGCTTTGATATTACTGAATAGAGGAGTTAAATGGAACTTGGTTTATACAACAAAAATCATTTGAATGATTTTTCAAAAATCATTTGAAAAATTGTATTTCAACATGAAACTTCAAAACTCCTGCCATCACCTTCCCAGTAGGTATGTTTACTCATTCATCGACGCCCTAACGGCCAATAGCGCCAGATCGTAATGGATTGTTAGGGGCATAATCGCTCGTCCAATTCACTTCCACCTCCAACGTGGAGTCCGCCGTTGTGGGATGCACGAATCGAAAGTGCACGATCGAACCGCGTGAATAACGACGCCGTCTCTCAATGCCGTCCATGGCCATGGCCAGCGGCCAACTCCCGGTCCCAGAGGGTTGCGCACTAAACAAGGCAGCTAGACATAAACAATTGGCCCAATAAAAACGGTGCTGCTGCTGCTGCAGTGAATGAGCTGGTGATAATTGCTTTCATTAATGGTGAAAGGAAGGATCGGGAAGAGGAGGAGGAGGAGCTCAGCAGTTTGTCTAATTGCCCCCGACGACTTTTGATATGATGGCTGAAGTGATGACTTGTTTTGGAATTCGCGATTTTCGAAGAGTGCTGCACACCGATGATGCAAGCTAGCCGAAATAAAATTCTTGATTGGAACATCGTTCTGGATTGTAAGGAGAGAAGCAGCAAAGAAGTCCCACAAAAACCACATGAAAATGAATATTAATTGGTTGGGAAAGAGCGAAACGACTAAAACATCATGTTAAGTCGTTTAATGATATAGAAAGGTTTAAGTTACAAATCCTAAACATATTTCGCGTACCATTAAAAGGTCATGAACTTCAAAATTTAGAATTAAATTTTCACTAATTTAGAATTGAATTTTGACAACCGAAAATAGACCTTTCTGAGATCAGAATCAATCAGGATTGCATTTTAAAGGTATTTTTCTATACTTTGACCATAAATATTAATAACAGGGCCAGGTGATCTACCGGTTACGGAAATCCGGATCATCCTGAAAGTTAATTTTTTACAGTTTTTCACGTGCGGTATGTAAAAAAAGTATTTACATTCCTTAGACATTATGCACGTTTTGTGATGAAAATATAAACAAAAAAAAAAGTTTGACAGAAACCTAGTACAACGATTTGTTCAGAAACTCATGCCAAACACTTTGCTACGAAAATCCCATGAAAAGATTTTTTCTATAAAAAGTTATATAACAAATACTATTACAGAAATCAAAAAAGGTGCAAAAAAAGTTTATACACCTTTTGAAAAATTAACATAAATAATGTTATTTGTTGACAAATCATCATAAATCCAGTCTCTCAACTCCAAATAGGCATCCTTGATTGATTAAAAAAATAATTTTGATTGAATATAAAGTTTACAAATTACTTAGTATAAAAGTTTATATAACTCTGGAAATTCTATATATAATTCAATTTTGCAAACTTTTAATTTAACTTAATGTCAATATATTACCATAGAATTGCTAAATAAACATTTTGGAATGGGTATAACACAGTTTTGGGGGTTTTGTATCGATAGAATAGATTTTTCGTTGGAATTTCGTTCCAACCCGGAAATACATCGTCGGAAATCCGCCGGCATCCGAACCGGTCTATGATTCACAAGTCAACCTATGTGGCATCGGAAAGGGCATAAAATTTCCAATCTTTTGAAACCCATACATCTAGGTTTTCTATAAAACCCACGTTTTTAAATACCTAGGTAAAAGCGTTGTTATGGTTTCGTTTGAGCAACCTGCCAAAAATGTATGGAATTTCGTAATTTTTGATCTCGTGGATAAAAATTATTTTTTGCCCAGGTATTTTAAAACGTGTGTTTTATAGAAAATCTAGATGTTTGGGTATCAAAAGATTGTAAATTTTATGTTCTTTCCGATGCCACATAGGTTGACTTGTGAATCGTGGACCGGTTCGGATGCCGGCGGATTTTCCGACGACGTTATTCCGGGTTGGTACGAAATTCCAACAAAAAATCTATTCTATCGATACATAGATCCCCAAAACGGTGTAACTTCCACTCCAAAATGTTTATTTAGCAATTATATGGTAATATATTGAAATTAAGTTGAATTAAAAGTTTGCAAAATTAAGTTTAGATAAGTTTTATAAAGAATTTCCATAGTTATATAATCTTTTATACTAAGTAGTTATTAAACCTTATATTCAATCCAAATTATTTTTTCAATTAGTCAAGGATGCCTCTTTGGAGTTGGGAGACTGGATTTATGGTGAGTTGTCAACAAATAACTTTATTTATGCTAATTCAGCATAAAGAGTTTCCGAACAAAACGTACTACTAGGTAACTTTAAATTGTTTGCATGTTACATCACAAAATGTGCATAGCTACCAAGGAGTGTAAATTGGGTGTAAATACTTTTTTTAAATACTGTATATGCAAATTATACAGAAGGAATGGATGCCACCCTTACAAAATTTATAAAATCGCAAATTAGTGAAATGGTTGTTTATTTTGTAATTTTCCAGTTTTTGCGTTCGTGGCGTCGAAAAAGACATCAGAAACCGGATGATTTTTTTATTTTGCTATCGACTTTTGCTCACTTTAGAAAGGTGTTTACTAACATTCCTTCATTACAGTGTCTTGCGAACTTTCGAGGCGAACGGACACTAGAGCTGCGGTATTTTTTACTACCTAAGCTCAGAGTTATTTCAAACAAAATTCACAGTCTTTTTAAAGACTACCTGAGTTACTTTCCAAAATTCTAAACAGTCTTTTCAAGACTAACCCCACCTGAAATTTTGTTGTATTTTACAAACGAAGCCATCTTTTTAAGAGAACTTTGCTTGCAAAATGCGTCAAAACAAAGGTAAACGCAAATCTTCTGAAGATTTGATCGTTACGTCGGTGAAGCGTTTGAACGCTAAACCGGCTAACGGAAACAGAAAAAGAAAACAGCCTCTTTTGAGGTCTGATTCTGATTCTGAAAGTGAGGTCAATCCTCCAATCCCATTGGCAAACAGTTTCGGTGTTTTATCCGAAACTGTTGACAAGGATCCTTCTCCTCGTACTGAGCCTTCTGCCGTCGAGAAACGAGTAAAGGCTCCGCCAATTGTAGTGACTTCCGTCTCCGATTTGGCCAGCTTTCGAACGCAACTGAAGAATTGCAAGGAAACTTGCAATTTGAAGGTTTCGTTTCAGCTTGGCCGAAGAGGAGAATGTCGCTTGTTGACGGAATCTTCACAAGATCACCAAACTTTTGTTGGTTATTTGAAAAACCACAAACACAATTTCTACACGTATGAGACCAAGAATGCTCGTCCATTCAAGGCGGTCCTGAAAGGTCTCTCCAACGACTTGTCGGTGGATGAGATCAAAAATGAACTTAAGGTGTTGCTTGGCTTTGCCCCATCCTAAGTAATACCAATGAAGAAAAAATCAAACGGGAATATTTCTCGCTTTGGTTTGACTTCACAATTTTATCTGATTCATTTCAACAGAAATGAAATCAACAATTTGAAACCTTTGGACAAAGTTCAGTTTTTGTTCCATGTACGGGTAAAGTGGGAGCATTTTAAGAAACATGGCGGTAATGGCCAGAATCTGACCCAGTGCTGGCGTTGCCAGGCATTCGGACACGGTACTGATCATTGCGCCATGGTTCCAAAATGCATGGTTTGCGGGGATTCTTCTCACGACAAGGACAATTGTCCCGTGAAAGAAGTCACCCAATTTAAATGTGCAAATTGTGGTGGAAATCACAAATCAAATTTCTGGGATTGCCCCATCAGAAAAAAGGTTTTGGATTCTCGTGCTAAGCATCAGCCGAAATCCAACACGGCGTGTTTTCTGGGCAACCTTAAAGAGAAAAAATAGTCATCACTACTTTCAAAAGTGTCTTATAGGAAATTTTCTCAGCTTTCCAATGTTTCTAAGAGCAAAATGTTTCATCGAGAAATTTCTGAGATATCTCTATTTTAAGTTTGTTCTTTTAAAATCCTTAATCATTTATTGGAAACTTTTAAATAACTGTCCAGGAAACTTGTCAAATAATGTGTTTCATGTGTCTTTTACTCATCAAAATGTGCAGAATAAGACAAGAAACAACTTTGTAGAAGGTTGCAAACCGCTAAACATTTTGAAAATTAAGTTTTAACCGATTTTTTGAATATGTGGGATTTATTCAAATATTAAAATAATAAAACCGTATAGAAATATTATGTTTACAAGAACAAATAGATTATTACATAACTGATGTGTACAAATAACACCGGTCTGCTCTGATTCAGCTTGGAATTAGCTGATACAACTGAAATTTCTACAGATTTGAGATTGATAGGGTATTTCAAGATTTTTATGAATAAATATCATATTTCCTCAATCAAACACTAACCAGTTGCATGGATACAAAACATGTTTAACACTTGAAACTAAACTGCAAATTACTGTTGCTAGCTTTAGGAGAAATAATTTTCATTCATACTAGTGATTGTTTGTTTTTTTTTTTTTTTGTATTAAATGATCAAGGAATTAGCAATATTTTAGAAGTTTATAAGATTCTTATCTTCAATCTCATCTTAAAAAATATATATAATTTTTTATTTTTGTTCAAATAGTTTGGAACGAAAGTTTCTGTTTGGTTTGTTTTTGTAAAAATATTATTTAATTTTTGGCGAACAAAAAAAAATGTTTGTGACGGCGTTTTCTGCATTCTGAATTGGAAGATTCAAGTTTTATTGCTACTTTTAAGTGCATTTTCAACAGAATTTTTTTATAAAATTTTATCTTTATTTTTTACTCACGAAAATATGATTTTTGAAGCTTGCTACAGTAATATGTAGTACATTTTCGATTTCAAATCATATTTGTATTTATGTTCCTGGTTAATGTTTGCTTAAGAAAATATCAAATTTATTCATTAAAATTCAATAATACCATTAACAATCACAAACCTGCCAAAGTTTCGGTTGAACAAGCTAAATCAGAGTAGACACGTGATATTTGTACACAAAAAATATATAATTATCAAATAATTCTTGTAAAAAATATATTTTTACAATGCTGATTTTATTTTCTTAATAAATTCGATATATTCAAAAACTTAGACAAAACATAATTTTCAAAATGTTTAGCGGTTGCAACCTTCTACAAAGTTGTTTCTTGTCTTACTCATCAAAATGTGCAAACATTTTGATGAGTTAAAAACACATGAAACACATCATTTGATAAGTTTTCTAAACTGTTAGTATAAAGTTTCCAATAAATAATAAAGGAATTTAAAACCAAAAAACTTAAAATAGAGATATCTCAGAAATTTCCCGATGAAACATTTCGCTCTTAGAAGCATTGGAAAGCTGAGAAAATTTCCTATAAGACACATTTGAAAGTAGCGATGACTATTTTTTCCTGATAAGGTTGTTCTAGAAAACACGCCGTGCCAAACCGAAATTTTCTCAAAGTCAGGTTGTACCTGCATCTTTAAATCAAACGTTCGTGCTGTCTCACTCGAACAATACCCCTACCGTGGAAAAGTTAGGTAACACTAATGGTATTTCTTATGCCAACGTCGTTTCGGGTTCGGGTTCATCCACGAATTTTAAATCCTCTACCAATTTTCAAATTGGGCAGGTACCTCAAATTTCATTTGAAAATGTTTCTGCTGGCAACGCTTTGGGATCTTCTGATCTCGGCGATGTTACGTTTGAAAAAATGACTTTTTTGCAAAACTCACTGTTTGGTTTGATTCAAACAATGAGTAATGCTACATCCATGATGGAAGCTATCCAGATTGGATTAAAATTTGCGAATGATGTTGTTCTTACCCTGAAGTTTAATCATGGATCTAAGTAATTCCATCAATATTATGAATTTTAATGCTCGCTCTTTAAAAGCGAAAGAAAATGAATTTTTCAACTTTTTACGAGTTCATAACGTGCATGTTGCTGTTATAACCGAAACATTTTTAAAAACTGGCACTTATTTGAAAAGTGATCCAGATTATAAAGTTATAACCAATAACAGAATGAATCGAAATGGCGGTGGAGTTGCAATAGTTATCCACCGTAGTATGACTTATAGCACTTTACGTGACTTTAAGTTGAAAGTTATTGAAAGTTTGGGCATTGAACTTGAAACTTCTTTTGGGAAAATTATGATTGCAGCTGCATATTTGCCTTTCCAATGCACTGGGGAAAATAAAAATTATTTCAAAGGGGATTTGAATAAACTTACTCGGCATCGATCTCGATTTTTGATCATCGGTGATTTTAATGCCAAACACCAATCTTGGAATAATTCAAAAGTAAATTCCGATGGTAAAATTCTATTCAGAGATTGCACTTCTGGTCTTTATTCGGTTTTATACCCGAATGGGCCAACTTGCTTTTCTTCTGTTAGAAATCCATCAACAATTGATTTGGTTTTGACAAATCAAAGTCAGTATTGTGGTCCTTTAGTGACTCATGCTGATTTTGATTATGATCACCTTCCAGTAACTTTTTCACTTTCTCATGAAGCAGTTACCAGACCCAATAGTTCTGTGTTTAATTACCACAAAGCTAATTGGGACAGGTATCAGCATCATATTGAGAATAATTTAAATCATGATTTTGTTTTAGAAACCAAAGCTGATATTGATTCAGCCTTGGAATCTTTAACTAATGCAATTTTGGATGCTAGGAATATTGCTATTCCTAAAGTCCAAGTCAAATTTGATTCTCCCATTATTGATGACGATCTTCAGCTTCTGATTCGTCTGAAAAATGTTCGCCGAAGACAGTATCAACGTTCTCGTGATCCTGCACTGAAGCGAATTCAAAAAGATTTGCAAAAGGTTATTGACCACAGATTCACTCTCCTGCGAAATGAAAAGTTCGCAAGAGATGTCGAACAAATTAAACCTTATTCCAAACCTTTTTGGAAACTTTCAAAGGTTCTTAAGAAACCTCAAAAACCAATCCCTTCTTTAAAAGATGGTGATAATATTCTATTAACTAATGGGGAGAAAGCTCAAAAACTTGCTCAGCAGTTTGAGAGTGCTCATAATTTAACTTAAATGTTTTGAGTCCTATTGAAGATCAAATTTCAATAGAATTTCAGAATATTGTTGATCAAGAATTTTCATCAGATGAAGTTTTTAATACAGATCTGAATGAAATAAAATCTATTATCAAAAAATTTAAAAATATGAAAGCCCCTGGTGAGGATGGCATTTTTTACATTTTAATTAAAAAATTACCTGAAGCAACTTTAAGTAGCTTGGTCAAAATTTGCAACAAATGTTTTGATTTGGCATATTTTCCCAGTAGTTGGAAAAATGCCAAAGTAGTTCCGATTTTAAAACCGGATAAAAATCCTGCTGAAGCCTCAAGCTATCGGCCCATTAGTTTGCTTTCATCTATTAGTAAATTATTCGAAAAAATAATTCTTAATAGAATGATGACGCACATTAATGAAAATTCAATTTTCGCTGATGAGCAGTTTGGATTTCGCCTTGGGCATTCAACTACTCATCAGTTGTTGAGAGTTTCAAATTTAATTCGAAGCAACAAATCTGAGGGCGCTGCTCTTCTAGACATAGAAAAAGCATTTGACAGTGTTTGGCATAAAGGTTTGATTGCGAAATTAAAAAGGTTTAATTTTCCGATTTATATCGTGAAAATTATTCAAAATTATTTGACGGATCGTACTCTGCAGGTATGTTATCAGAATAGCAAATCTGATCAACTACCTGTACGTGCCGGCGTCCCTCAAGGAAGCATTTTGGGTCCAATTTTATACAATATTTTTACTTCTGACTTGCCTGATTTGCCCCCAGGATGTCAGAAATCACTTTTTGCTGATGATACAAGCATCTCCGCCAAAGGTAGAAGCCTTCGTGTCATCACAAGAAGATTACAAAAAAGCTTGGATATTTTCAATTCTTATTTGAAAGAATGGAAAATTACTCCAAATGCTGCATAAACTCAACTTATTATTTTCCCTCACAAACCAAGGGCTGATTTTCTTAAACCAAAAAGTCATCACATTATAAAGATGAATGAGGTAAACTTAAAGTGGGAGGATCAAGTGAAATATCTTGGACTTGCTTTTGACAAAAACCTTACTTACAAGGATCACATTGAAAGTATCCAGGTTAAATGTAACAAATATATTAAATGTTTGTACCCACTTATAAACAGGAATTCTAGACTTTGTCTCAAGAATAAACTGTTAATTTATAAACAAATTTTCAGACCTGCCATGCTTTATGCTGTGCCGATCTGGACAAGCTGTTGCTTAACCAGGAAGAAAAAACTTCAGAGGATTCAGAACAAAATTCTGAAAATGATTCCTCCCTGGTTCAGCACCAGTGAACTTCATCAATTAGCCGAAGTTGACACTTTGGATGTTATGTCCAATAAGATAATTGATGCATTTCGACAAAAATCATTGCAGTCTTCAGCTGCATTGATCCGCTCTTTATATAGTTTATAAGTTAGTTTTAAGGTATCCCTTTTCCCTTTTGTACATGTAGGATCTCCTACATTTGAAATCACTGAATAGCGTAAGCTACAATATTTCATGAATAAATGAATGTTGCTTGTATTTAAAATTGAGGTGAAAAGTCATCGATTGTGATTGGACACTCAATAATATTTTAACTGAATGAATGTACATGGAAGAGAAAATCAAAATAAATATAAATTAAAAAAAAAAAAAAAAAACATTCCTTCATTTTCTCGAGGATAGCCAGGACCCCCTTATGCTCTGGGTTTTAAGTATTACACACTCATCAAAAGATGAAGACATGGTATCTCCTGTGATGGATTATTGTTCCGGAAGAGGGTCTAAAACAGCCACACCAAACAGTGGTTGTGGAGCCTTCCGGTGGAGGGGCGTCCTTCAAATGCGAATGCTTATTTTGCAATCGACTTTGAAAAAACTAAATTTTGAAAACAAAATTCATGTAACAAACACAGCAAAAACCAGAACCTTACACTTACGAAATGACTATTCCCTGTGAAACACCTGAACCCCCAGCATCATCGCAATTGAAAAAGCCACAATGGAAGAACTTTAATCTACGGAGGGAGAAAAAGTAGAACACGAGCTTTTTAAACAGAAAAAAAACCCCTAATCAAATCAACATTGCTCATCTCAGCAGAAAAAATGCTGTTTCCTCACCTTAGCTGCGGAATAAACCGGCAAGTGAAAAATTTCACACTTGTTCGTTTTTTTTTCAGATGTACTCACCGAGGGGGATCTGCATTACAGCATTTTTTTTTTCGTCTGCTACAGGATGAACTAGTTTATCCAGTTTGCCAGTTCGTTATGCAGCTAGTTAGTGATGGAGGTTAGTTAGTAAAATTAAAATTAAGTTAAAATGTGTGCATGTTTGCTTTTTTTACACTCTCTGCGAAGATTTTTTATTTTGTAGAAATATTTAAATGGACATTTCAAGCAAAAATTTTCATTTCACTGAAATTTGTCAATTTTTAAATAACATTTTCAAGAGTTATTTCAAAGTTTGACGTTGCCCAACATTGATTGACGTAAGCCTGATAGTTTCGCTGTTTTATTAATGCAAACCGACAGGATCTCATTTGACTGTTTTGACAGGTCCCAAGCAACTTCCAACCATGCTGAACCAAAATCCGGTCGTCTGCTCTCAAATGGGAAACTTAAAGCACGTGGAAAAGGAAGCGAAAAACATGCATAAATTTTCCACGGAATGCGGCCCGGCACACCACAAAATGCAACAGCAATTTGACGGTGGAGCAGGAAAATTTAGCGATGATCTTTAGGGTGGTAAATATAATAATTCTGTTTTATCTAAATTTATAATTAAACCTGATTACGTGTGGACCCATGTCGTTTTTGCCTTTCTTACTAAAGAAAGGTATAGGTTTTACTTTAAGGCTGGACGTCATTTTCATCTTCGTAAATATGTCGATTCGGCATGAATTTTTATCGGAAAAATCGCAAAAAAATCACACTGCATCGATTTTCGACGCTCTATCGATTCACCTTGACAGAACTCGTCTATCTCCAACCCTCGAATTTTGAGAAAATAAATTCCGTGGAGTTCGAGTGATGTCCGTGTGTGGTAAAATTTTTGCCAAATTTTGTGTGGCGTAGTCCTCGGCTCCCCTATTTTCGATTTTGATTGTTCCAAGTGCGTTTGAAAGCGGGTGTGCTGAACAAGGGTCATTTTGAGACCGAATTTCGAAATATCCATCTGTTTTCGGATGCGGCCAGACTTTTCAACAAAATACACTGTTTTCAAATGAAAATATGGTCAAAAATTTTCATTTTCATATCTTTTATTTATCTCAAAAATTGCATTTTTCGAGCTCTACAACCTCCCAAATTTTCATCCAGATCCATAATCTGGTTCTGGAGTTAGAGCCGTTTGATTAACCTACCAAAAGAAAAAAATCCCTAAAAAAAGGTAAAAGCCCACCTGGTGACCTTCGCCAACACTTTTCATTTCCGATTTTATCCGAAATTTTTTTCTACATTCATAGTACAGACCATGAGTGAGCATCTGAAACAACTTTGACATTTATCGGCAATCCGGATAAATTTTTAGAGCGATTTACTTTTTGCCTTTCTTACTAAAGAAAGGTATAGGTTTTACTTTAAGGCTGGACGTCATTTTCATCTTCGTAAATATGTCGATTCAGCATGAATTTTTATCGGAAAAATCGCCAAAAAATCACACTGCATCGCATATATTTTATGGCTCGACTTATACTCGTTTTGTAGTAGCTTGTCTACTGATGTTTCCTACAACATGTAAGATATCGTAGCTTTTCGGTTTCTTTTGCCGTGTCCGTTTTTGCATAACTTTCCAATGTTTATGCAAAAAAAATTGTGACATAGGACATTAATCCGGCTACAATCAATTTGTTTCCCGTGTGCTCCTTAAATCGCCTAAAAGTAGACTTCATTTTTTTCGCGATTTCTTTAGTTTATTTAACAGGGTTCATTGGATTCCAATAGGAGCTTTCTAAGCTTTTCATCGTTTATATCGTTTTCAAAGTTTTCAATGCTGGCGACGCCAATGGCTTTCTACACAGAAAATTCTGATGTTCGTTTTCAGTTAATATTTACTGAAAACTGCACTACTGACATTTTCAGTTAGTTTTTCGCTGAACATCAGTTAAAATTTGTATTGAGCTGTTAAAGTTTTCTGAAATTTCAGCAAGTTTACGTTTACTGAAAATTTCAACTGAATTCAGTAATGAGAAATTGGTGTGTACCTAAGGTACTCGCGATTGAGTGTGTAGTGGTGCGGTTGTACAAATAGCTATCTCTGACTCTGTCACTTTCGTAGAAGTTTAATGACTATCTTTCCTGCACCGTGCGGCACACGCGGTTCACTTGTACCTCGGTTTTTCTTTACGCCTGCTTTGTTTGGTACGATGGTACGATGAACCAAAATACCAACACACAAAAGGGCTCGTACCGAAGCTAGAAAAACCAAAACCGCGGTGTGCGTTTTCACTGACGCATGGGAAGCTTGCTATGCTCGCGTTTGTCATAAACTCTTTTTTGATTAGGAATATGTACGATTACAAATATTCTTTTGGTGAAAAATGCGTTTTTTATTTCTTTTGGAAAGCATATCATTAAAAATACTTTGCTTTCATCATAAGACTTTCTTTTGTACAGACGTTATAAATAAACAAAGTCGTTGTTATGAATTTATAGAAGAAGTTCTACTATTGTTATATTCTTTAGTAAGACAGGCTCTATCTCACCCCAGGTGGGATTAAATCGGGTTTTATTGATAAATTTCTTAATAAACTTAGAATCTATTTCTAGTCATTGAAACTGAATTTAGCTTCTTATCAATTCACTCCTCCAAAGACAAAACCACCCTGGCCATCCTTGGAAGCCTTCTCTCGGTAAGTCCTAAGCTGACTAAAAGCCCTGCTTCCTCGAACCAGAACGTGCCGAACGTGGTGGAGTTGAACCAGCCAAACCACGTGGCAAAGCCTCCCTCCGAAAAATGCGCCCTGGTTCGAGGTCCAAAAGACTAAGGAAGAACTAGGTAGAATGGAGTAGAGAGAGTGGCTGGCACTAAATGTGATGTCGTGACTTGGCTCGGACTTTGTACTTATGAATTCCGGCCGCCGCCACGAGACGTCACGTCGCGTCGTCCTGTTGCGGAACCCCGGCTCCGACGACTCCGGCATGGTACGGAAGGAGAGGTACAGAGTGCCTCACTATGAAGGATATGTCGTGAAGTGGGGAGAAATTGATCGTTTTGTAGAATAAGTTCTAAAAACTAAAAACTAAAAACTAAAAACTAAAAACTAAAAACTAAAAACTAAAAACTAAAAACTAAAAACTAAAAACTAAAAACTAAAAACTAAAAACTAAAAACTAAAAACTAAAAACTAAAAACTAAAAACTAAAAACTAAAAACTAAAAACTAAAAACTAAAAACTAAAAACTAAAAACTAAAAACTAAAAACTAAAAACTAAAAACTAAAACTAAAAACTAAAAACTAAAAACTAAAAACTAAAAACTAAAAACTAAAAACTAAAAACTAAAAACTAAAAACTAAAAACTAAAAACTAAAAACTAAAAACTAAAAACTAAAAACTAAAAACTAAAAACTAAAAACTAAAAACTAAAAACTAAAAACTAAAAACTAAAAGCTGAAAACTAAAAACTAAAAACTAAAAACTAAAAACTAAAAACTAAAAACTAAAAACTAAAAACTAAAAACTAAAAACTAAAAACTAAAAACTAACAACTAAAAACTAAAAACTAAAAACTAAAAACTAAAAACTAAAAACTAAAAACTAAAAACTAAAAACTAAAAACTAAAAACTAAAAACTAAAAACTAAAAACTAAAAACTAAAAACTAAAAACTAAAAACTAAAAACTAAAAACTAAAACTAAAAACTAAAAACTAAAAACTAAAAACTAAAAACTAAAAACTAAAAACTAAAAACTAAAAACTAAAAACTAAAAACTAAAAACTAAAAACTAAAAACTAAAAACTAAAAACTAAAAACTAAAAACTAAAAACTAAAAACTAAAAAACTAAAAACTAAAAACTAAAAACTAAAAACTAAAAACTAAAAACTAAAAACTAAAAACTAAAACTAAAAACTAAAAACTAAAAACTAAAAACTAAAAACTAAAAACTAAAAACTAAAAACTAAAAACTAAAAAAACTAAAAACTAAAAACTAAAAACTAAAAACTAAAAACTAAAAACTAAAAACTAAAAACTAAAAACTAAAAACTAAAAACTAAAAACTAAAAACTAAAAAACTAAAAACTAAAAACTAAAAACTAAAAACTAAAAACTAAAAACTAAAAACTAAAAACTAAAAACTAAAAACTAAAAACTAAAAACTAAAAACTAAAAACTAAAAACTAAAAACTAAAAACTAAAAACTAAAAACTAAAAACTAAAAACTAAAAACTAAAAACTAAAAACTAAAAACTAAAAACTAAAAACTAAAAACTAAAAACTAAAAACTAAAAACTAAAACTAAAAACTAAAAACTAAAAACTAAAACTAAAAACTAAAAACTAAAAAACTAAAAACTAAAAACTAAAAACTAAAAACTAAAAACTAAAAACTAAAAACTAAAAACTAAAAACTAAAAACTAAAAACTAAAAACTAAAAACTAAAAACTAAAAACTAAAAACTAAAAACTAAAAACTAAAAACTAAAAACTAAAAACTAAAAACTAAAAACTAAAAACTAAAAACTAAAAACTAAAAACTAAAAACTAAAAACTAAAAACTAAAAACTAAAAACTAAAAACTAAAAACTAAAAACTAAAAACTAAAAACTAAAAACTAAAAACTAAAAACTAAAAACTAAAAACTAAAAACTAAAAACTAAAAACTAAAGACTAAAAACTAAAAACTAAAAACTAAAAACTAAAAACTAAAAACTAAAAACTAAAAACTAAAAACTAAAAACTAAAAACTAAAAACTAAAAACTAAAAACTAAAAACTAAAAACTAAAAACTAAAAACTAAAAACTAAAAACTAAAAACTAAAAACTAAAAACTAAAAACTAAAAACTAAAAACTAAAAACTAAAAACTAAAAACTAAAAACTAAAAACTAAAAACTAAAAACTAAAAACTAAAAACTAAAAACTAAAAACTAAAAACTAAAAACTAAAAACTAAAAACTAAAAACTAAAAACTAAAAACTAAAAACTAAAAACTAAAAACTAAAAACTAAAAACTAAACACTAAAAACTAAAAACTAAAAACTAAACACTAAAAACTAAAAACTAAAAACTAAAAACTAAAAACTAAAAACTAAAAACTAAAGACTAAAAACTAAAAACTAAAAACTAAAAACTAAAAACTAAAAACTAAAAACTAAAAACTAAAAACTAAAAACTAAAAACTAAAAACTAAAAACTAAAAACTAAAAACTAAAAACTAAAAACTAAAAACTAAAAACTAAAAACTAAAAACTAAAAACTAAAAACTAAAAACTAAAAACTAAAAACTAAAAACTAAAAACTAAAAACTAAAAACTAAAAACTAAAAACTAAAAACTAAAAACTAAAAACTAAAAACTAAAAACTAAAAACTAAAAACTAAAAACTAAAAACTAAAAACTAAAAACTAAAAACTAAAAACTAAAAACTAAAAACTAAAAACTAAAAACTAAAAACTAAAAACTAAAAACTAAAAACTAAAAACTAAAAACTAAAAACTAAAAACTAAAAACTAAAAACTAAAAACTAAAAACTAAAAACTAAAAACTAAAAACTAAAAACTAAAAACTAAAAACTAAAAACTAAAAACTAAAAACTAAAAACTAAAAACTAAAAACTAAAAACTAAAAACTAAAAACTAAAAACTAAAAACTAAAAACTAAAAACTAAAAACTAAAAACTAAAAACTAAAAACTAAAAACTAAAAACTAAAAGCTGAAAACTAAAAACTAAAAACTAAAAACTAAAAACTAAAAACTAAAAACTAAAAACTAAAAACTAAAAACTAAAAACTAAAAACTAAAAACTAAAAACTAACAACTAAAAACTAAAAATTAAAAAATAATGTTAAAATGTTAAAATGTTAAAATGTTAAAATGTTAAAATGTTAAAATGTTAAAATGTTAAAATGTTAAAATGTTAAAATGTTAAAATGTTAAAATGTTAAAATGTTAAAATGTTAAAATGTTAAAATGTTAAAATGTTAAAATGTTAAAATGTTAAAATGTTAAAATGTTAAAATGTTAAAATGTTAAAATGTTAAAATGTTAAAATGTTAAAATGCTGAAACTCCCACCTTACGGTTCGTGACCATTCCGTCACGTCTGAACGTGGCGGAAAATCCAAATTCCACCACATCGCGCTCTCCCAGGATGTTGGTATCGCGCCGCGGACGGACGACCGACATTCGGGACTCTAGCTGGTCCGCCTGTTTGTCCTTCCGCCACCGCTCGTCCGGCAGCAGCAGTTTTGTTGTTGTTGTTTTTGGTGCTGGTCGTTGAGGGCCAACATGTGTCGTGGTGGTGCTTCTGCTGGCGCGTATTTTGAAGACGCTCGTTAGGCAGATAATGAAAAGCTTTTCATTTGGAGCCTCAGAGAGTGTGAAGTGGGGGGAAGGGTGAGTTGGAGGGTGTTTGAGAGAAGACATATCCGTGGAAATTGAATATAAATTAAATTTGTGTAAACCACCCAGGCTTATGCAAATTAAATCGAGAGCTTTGAAAAGTTCATCCGGGGTGGGGGACGTTATCAAAGGATATCTATTTTTGGTTTTGATGAAGTCATTTTCAAACATTATGTGGGTTTGATCGATTCTAATTTGCATATACTATCCTCGGTGGATGCTTTGATTTGAGGGGGAGGTTTGAAACAAAAGATAAATATTTTCAGATTATAATGCTTGGTTTGGTGATTATGGTGATACACAGGCAAAACAACGTTTAATGTCAACAGTCCAGGCGTATGAATTTATCGTTTTGGAATTATTATGAACAATTCAACGTAATCGTGCCGTTGTTTCGAAATGTGGTTGATTTGGGGGTCAAGATAGCACGATCTGATCGGAAATACATTTCAAATTGAGAGTGACAAAAATGAACGATGCTTTGAGGGTTTTTTTTGTATATCTCTGAACAAAAATTGATTTTTGGGAACTGTGAAGGTCAAAAGGGTTCTCCCCTCACATGAAATGCCCGTTCGAAAAGAAAGCATTATCACGATGCTGCAACATGCAAATTCATAAAAGATTTTGTTTGAGATTTCATGATCAAAACAGTGCTGTAACAACTATTTTGGTGTTTTACAGTGTATTCACAATACTTTAATAACCAGCCAAATATCCTTGAAATTCAACTCAAAAATAAATCAATAGTTTTTTGAAGGCCCAATAAACTTTTTTTTTGTTTTTTGTGTTTTTGAATCCCCATTTAGTTAAAGCCTTTAACTGAAATGTATCTTCAGTTGGGTCTTTGGGGCGAAATAAAGTGATGTTTTACTATTTATGCTACTTCTTAGTTTCAAATCAGTGAAACTTAATTCTGTTTTTAAAGTTTTGTTCTGAAAATTTTGAGGAATCTTGGTAACCGTTTTAAGATAAAGGGTTTTTGGTTTGACGACTTTCTAAAACTACGGGAGCGAATGACCCATAGGGTTAAAGTTCCCCAAATAAAATCAACAACAACAACAACAACGACTTTCTAAAAAACTTTTTTTTCTTTTAATCATAATTTTGCAACTATTTGAGCAAAAGACTTTCTCAAGGACTTTCTACAGGTTGCATTTTATAGAAAATTGTCCAAAGAATTCCATAAAAATAAAAACGTTACCCTGCAATGCCCCCTAATATTATTATTAACGTTTGAGTTATTAAAATTCAGCTTTGACCAATTCCTTATCTTTTTATTTATTTTATTTTAAACCTCAACCTCAAACTAAAATGAACTATTAGCGAGAAACAGCGATTTTACTGAAAAAGAGTTAGATTTTCCGCAACACTCTGTCCTATGGATTCAATTCCGGAAAAAGATTCTCACATAAAAAAAAACGAACTATGCGGAATTCATCTTTTTTTGTTGAAAAATTCCTAGGTAAAATATTTTCTAGGTCACGGATAATAGAAAAGGACCCCGTAAGCGTCCTTTCCACGAAGAATGTTTTTAGACACATAGATTTGCAATTATATTCTTCTTCAGCCATGGCGTGATGTCCATCCTTAAAAAAAAACGTTACTTAATCCACCCAAATGTGGTTGGTGCCTTTCTCACATTTAAAAGGTAATGCTATCCAAAATAGACACTAAAGGGCGGACCTTTCAGTGTTCTATCAATTTGACTTATTATTCATGCCATCAGATTGGATAGTCAGATCTTCATAATTCAGGGAACTTATGTAAAGTCTTTTGATAATCTATCTAACGACAGGTCGCATGATAGAATTGGACGATGTTTTCATCAAAATATCTGAGATCCGGCTTCCGAAAAGTGCATAAATAACACTTAAGTGCTTATAACTTTTGATAGGGTTGTCAGATCTTCAATCTTTTGAACTCGTTGGAAAGGTCTTTTCAATACCTTTCTAAAATTGTTATACATGACGGGTTTTCTGACAAAAACCACCCTTTTTACAATCTTCCGGACTTTTGTAAAATCGTTTTTTTAGCATAACTTTTGAAGTACTTAACTAAACTTTATAATTTTCAATAGCGACTTATGGGACCCCAAGACGGATCGAATGAGACCAAAACAGACAAAATCGGTTGAGCCAGTGCCGAGATAACCCAGTGCAAATTTTTTGATCAACATCCCACCACACACACAGACATTTGCTCAGAATTTGATTCTGAGTCGATATGTATACGTGAAGGTGGGTCTAGGAGGTTAAATTATGAATTTCATCTTTCGAGTGATTTTTTAGCCTTTCCTCAGTAAGGTGAGGAAGGCAAAAAACAATGGAGCCTTAAAAAAAATGTTTTGTTTCAAATTGTTATTTAACAAAAAGTCGTTTGAAATATGACCCGACTCCGCAGCCCTGCTCGGTTAGATGGTTCTCATATAAATTACAAATTTTCAGTTTGAAAAATCAATGGAACCTATCATTTCTGTTATGTTTCAGCCAATAGACTGCAAAATATTTATGATTTTTCTTTGAAATATGTTGTCTCCGTATGCTTGTTTGCTGATCTGAGCTTGAATAAAATTTTTAATATTTCGCTACAGTTTATATTATTTTTGCCTTTTGATCTTAAATGAAATATTTCGATAAGGGAGATAAAACCTTTTGTAAATATTTCTATTGGGCTAAATGTCGCAGGAGACTATTAAATCTTGTTTTGATTTTGAATTACAATATAAAATGTCAAAAGGATAAAATAAATATAAAACAAAATCTTTTGGAAATGCCTATGCCCTACATTTCTTTTCAAAAATGTAGGGTAGCGTCATCAATGAGACACTTTTGGTTTTCAACTTTCAATGAATTTTGATTTTTTTTTCATGAGCTTATTGTTACATTTTCTTACTATTTAAGTGTTCTAGCATTGACCAAAATGTGAGATCGATCTGAATTCTACAGCCAGAGTTATTCAACTGTCTCATTGTATACGCACTTGGCAGGAACAATGAGACAGGTGGGGAACAATGAGACCCTCTATAATAATCAAAACTTTTCAAACTAAACATCATGTTTATGTGTTGTATCATTGCAGGTGACTTAGCTTGAACATTTTAAAGCAATTTTGCCAACTTGAAATTTTAATTAACAAAAGTTATGCTTAAAAGCATCTAGATTTTTTAAAATCCATATATTTATACCAAATAACTTTATATTTTAGGTTAAATGAAGTTTAAACTCAATAAATATCCCAAAAATCACTTTAAATTCATGTTTTGAAAGATTTGATTTGATTTGATGAAGAAAAATCAAAGTGTCTCTTTGTTACCCATGGGCTGAAAAGAGTGGGGAACAATGAGACAGCTTTCTGGGTATATTCTTAATTTTGGTCAAACCTAATGAAAGGACATTGTAGCCCAACTCATTCCCTATGAGACGTCGAAAGAAATCTGAAGAAATATTAAGCCAGCCTGAAGAAATATTAAGGCAGCCTACGAGCGAAAATGTATTTTATATCCATAATTTGCTTTTACACCCCAGAATCAAACATTTATGAATAACTTTTCAACGGAGCGTCCATAACCAAAGCCACTATTATGGCAGACGTGTATCCAGTAGACACACCTATCCCCCAAATATGAGCCTGATTTAGAGCGTCCAATTTCCCGGGGTTACAAATTTCCCGGGAAACGGGAAATTTTCAGCCAATATCCCGGGAAATCCCGGGAATTCCCGGGAAATTTTAAATTTATTGAAAATTGTTATGATCTTGGTTTTAATAAATCCACAATCATAAAATTTCTTTTAAACTTGCTTCTGTGACCATTTTATTGAAATGTGAAAAAAAAACATGCAGAAATTATGATTTTCATGACAAATACTGGTTTCAGCTCTTGAACAATTGGTAAAGCTTTTCAGTGTTGGTTTTACTCCAAACAACCAAATGTTTTTCAAATATTTGAAGCAAGCTTTAAAAATATTTTTGAGAACAAACAATAGAAAGTAATTTTTCAATTATGTATTATTATGCAACATGATTTAAATTATACGATAAATTAACATCATTCCACAAAAAGTCTTCTATTTTTCACATTTAACCCTCTAACACCTGTAGTTGCACAAGTGCTCCATAATTCTTTTACTTCAAATTGTAATTTCTTTAGTGCTAGGTATTCAACCAATTGAAATAATTCTTTTTGCACAAATTCGATTTTCATCTCATTTGATCATGGTAAACAAAAACGTAAAAAATCTCAATTTAAATTTGGAGGCAAGGAGTTCATATTGTTTTTTGGTGAAATAACATCCAGACAGATCACAGATAACAGCCAAATCTATTCCAAGATGCTTCAAAAATTAATATTATCAGAAATAATTCTGATATCATAATTTCTGATAATCGGATCAATTATATATAAACCGAACAATACATTTAATTGAACAAAATCATGTTGAGTTTGTTCATTTTTTATTTTTTCAGAGCATTTTCAAAAAAATAGTTCCAAAAAATTAAGAAAATATATACTTTTGCTCAAGGGTCCTGATTGCTCAAAATCAACCACTCCATTCGCGAGCACAAATAGAAGGCGACGCGATACTGCCCTGATGAATTCCTACCGTTTGTCACTTTCAATCCATTCGCTCCCGAACACTCTCTTTTCTACTCTCCTTCTCTCTCTGATCGGCTCAGTCTCCGAACGGCTCAGGCAGGCCGAACGTCGCCGATCACTCTGAACTGAATACTTTTTTTCTCTGATGCGCTGCGTTATACTCATTGATTTGGGTTGCCTAAAATCAATGTTATCAATTAAATTGTGCATTTATTTTGATTTCATAACATTATAGACACCATTCAAAGAAACTTCCACAAAGAAAAAATCAAATTGATGGCAAACTGAGGGCGTGAAGACAAAAAGACTGCCGCGCTAGCAGTTTGTGAGAATGGCTCTTCGCTGAGCATGGTAGTGTGTGAGTGTAGTCAAGCGACGGAGTAGGCAAACATTTTCACGATGTATTTGTTCGCTGAGTGAACAGTTCGGGCCACTCGCTGGATGGATGCGAGTCTCATTCGCTCATGAATGCTAGCGGGTTGGAATAGGTGACGAATGGATAGGCGATGAGTGAGTGGTTTCTATTCAATGAGCTGAAAATCAGGACCCTTGCTTTTGCTTGAGTTTCGGGAATTCCCGGGAATTTTTTTCCCGGGACGGGAAATTGGACGCTCTAGCTGTGAGAGCCATTTTATCATTGTTCCCCGTGTCTCATTGATGACTACTCTACTCTAATCAATATCTTTGAACAAGATCAAAATTACTTTGCAAAACCTGATATTAGTCAGTTTGACATATTTCACACTAACAAGAGCAAACAAAAGACGATTTTTTTTGTGTCACGTTGGACGTTGGTCAGGAAAAGTTATATTTTATTCAAAAATAATCTAAAATGAATCATAAATAATTCTTTCTGTATTCTTAACATACCCTATTCAAGGTAATTTTATCGTTTGTGACGTTCTGCGTAATTTCCGTGAAATTTGTTGTTTTTTTGAAATTAAGGTTTCCGCGAAATTTTAAATTTTTGAGCGTGAAAAATCATCAAGCCTATTGATCATGTTTTAAATTATGTTGAAAATGTTCAACTTTCAAACATTCTTGTGCTTCTGTGATATTATTTCTCTGTAATTTAGCGTGCGTTCTTCTCACAATAAACCCCAAAATGAAACCACTTTTTCACACCCGGACGACTCTTTCCGGCTGCGCTCTGCAAAATTTGAATGCACCGCGTGCATTCTGTTTAAAAAATGTTGCATGCAACGCGTCGTCCTTCCATGTAACACAGCCATGGCAGCAGTGGCTTACAGTTTTGTCCTGTTTTCTCTATCCACTCTCGCTCGCTTTGCTCATTAGAATTCATCTGGTGTGTTGTTTTTAATTTTAATTGTGGCGTTTTCTTTCATCAACAGCAGCCAAAACGCAACAACAAGAAATATGCTAATATGGTTTTAATACACTTTCCGCCCGGGGGTGTGTGTGTATTTCGCTTTATTCATGCTTTTGTTTTTCTTCATTTTTCTTACACACTACTATGAAACAATCTTGCCTTATTTTGTTGTTTGTGTGTGGGTATGTGGTTGGTTTGTTGGTTGGTGTGAGTGTGAGACTGTTATTTTAAAGGTAAAATATTCACATTCTGCGCCAGTACTTAACCAAAAAGTAAAATCATAAAAAATGCTAAAATCAGTATGCAAACAACACTTGGGCCATGTGATGGCCTTAACACGACGAGACAAGAAGGAGACTCTACAGGGCCGACGACGACGACGACTATTCAGCATCGCTCTTCTTCCGGTTGTAGCGTTCGCCGCCGACTTCCGGTTTCACCGCCACCGGAGACTGCCGACTGTCGCGCAGCGTTTGCATTGTAATCTGTTGCTTGGTTGAGAGCTGAAGATCCTGCGGAGGTCGTCGCCGTTGCTGTTGCTGCTGCTGCTGCTTCCCTTGGGGATGACGATGGTTCGGACTAGTAATGAAGGAAGAAGCCGCCAGCAGCAGGTTGTTACGGTGGTCGACGACGGTGGCCGAGCTGCCGTTGGATGAAGTCGAAGAAGTTGAACCGGCGGGAACGTCCGTAGGAACAAGTCGGAGTCGGTGGTGGCGGCGGCGGGAGCGACGGTCGAGGTCGTCGGCCGATGGCAACGACGTTTTACGGTACGGAGGTGGTTTGTGCGGGACGACGACGACGACGGCCTTCGGCCTTCGGCTGTCCCAGAACGGGTCGCCGCCGGTGCCACTGTATCAGTGGTGCTCGCCGCTGTTGCTGCTGGGCGCCTCGTCGATGTTGCTGTCCCAGTTGAACTCGGTCACACCGTTCTTAACTCCTAGGTTGCCCAAGTGTGCAAATCTTACGTTAAAATCATTATCTTTGGCTTTTAGTCTTTCAAATCTGAGGAGGAGAAGGGAGAGAAAGGAAATAAAAATATTTAGTCAAATTTTAAGGAAAAGTTAAAAATCGATTTCAAAGGGAAATAATTTTACTAGCTGCAAAACCAGAAAGCATTTAAAAAACCGCCAAAATTACTTTTTAAAGAAAATTTGGTTCAAATTTATGGTGCCCAATCTCGCTCCCTAGGCTAATTAATTCTCAACGGTTGTTCAAAATTTAAATTTAATCGACTTTTCTTTGTATATTTTGATTTGAGTGAATCTTTGTTCGTGCATTTCCAATGTCAAAAGAAGCAATTAGGCATCATTGGATTGTCCATACAAGCCTTCATACAATTGTGGGGGTTGGTCATACAAAATGGGCATGTGAATGTTTGGAAATCTGTGTCGTCGGCAAAGTTATACTGCCGCTCTAATCGAGTCCGTCCCATATGTAAAAACAGCAAGCCGAGAAAAACGCTTGTCAAATTTGTCCCGCCCATAAGGCTACGTGTTAGAATTTCACGAAAAAGTTGATTTTCTCCGGTTTTCTAGGACAAAGTACTCAATTTTATTGGTTTTTCTGATAGTTTACATGATTTCGAACCAAACCGCATCATTACCTCAAAATTGACGAAATTGCATATGGGACGGACTAGCTTCGAGCGGCAGTATAGGTCATTACTAAGACTTTCCAGAAAAAATAGGTACACGGAAAAAATCCGATTTGCCTTGGGGAAAAAAAAGTTTAATTCCCAAAATACCCAGCTGGTATTAGTCGATAATTTATTATATGTCACATGACAAAATAAAAACAAAAATCAAAATTGCACTCAACACACGCTACATAAACAAACGCAAAACGAATCTATGACATTTCCCCGAAACCCACATTCCCGAAGAGACATTTCCCCGAATGCCACATCTCCGAAAAGACACTTTCCCGAAATTTCATTTACCCGAAAATCATTTCCCCGAACAATCCATTTCCCCGAACGGCCACATCCCCGAATGGCGACTTCCCCTAAAAACCATTTTCCCGAATGACCACTTCCCCTAATTTTCCATATCCCTGAAAATCATTTTCCCGAATGACCATATCCCCGAACGGCCATTTCCCCGAACGCCACGTCCCCGAACCTGGTCAGGCGGGTATGGCCGTTGCCCTGAACCGCGCGCGCGGTTCTGGGCAACGGCCATACCCGCCTGACCAGGTTCGGGGAAGTAGCGATCAATAAAGTATCATGTCCACAATGGAACGTTCAAAAAATTCCGAGCTTCACTTGAATTTTGAATATTCAAATTGATGTAAGTGCGACAACTGGCCAAATGGATTTAAGGTCAAAACGTGTTTGACACACGTTCAGGCCCGACTACCGCAAAAATTTGTAATTGTTCCTCGGGACCTTGGCAACTAAAATCAACCAAACTTCGGGACAATGCACAGAATGGTCAACCAAACAAAACGTGTTTGGCTCTATTTTTCGTTTATTCAAGGCCAAACATTAAAACGCGTTTTTCTCGGAACGTCAAAAAGCGACAAACGACAAGACAACACAACAACGTCGATTTGATACATTGATCATTTCGCAAAAAATGCTTTTAGTTGAAAATCAAAATACAGTCCAGACTCGATTATCCGAAGGCCTTGTCAAAAGTTCACTTCGGATAATCAAATAATACAAAAAAAATAAGTCGTCTTTTTTTTTTTTGGCTGTCGAGCCCCTAAACTACTTTAAAGTGATCAAGTAATTTTAAATCTAAAATGGCGGTGATGAAATATTCAAAAAATGCATTTTGTAATTCAATAATCAACTATTTAGATTTGATTGAAAGGGTTGGTCGCGGAACTCGAATTGGACGTAAAAAAATTTAAAAAAAATGTTCATAGCCATATGCCAAAATTGATTAAGACAAATCAGTTCAGTTAAACAAAATCTAGAACAAACTGAATCCTGCGCATCGAGTCGTCGCATAAAGCCGTTGCTATTTAATCCTTACCACGTAGATACCGTTTTGGAAAATTGTCCTTTGCTGAAAATTGCCGCTACAAAAAAAAATCTTTATTTTATGGAACGTGGATGATCTCAATAACCCGCACTCTTGAAGCGTCCGCGTGTTTTATGGATGGCCTTCTACGGTTATTTGTTTTTTTTTTCAATCTAAAAAAACACGTAGGAGAATTTAATATTAACGTCATACTTTAAAAAAAAAATCCCTAAATAACAATATAGTTTATATCAAGGTTATCATTCGGGAAAATTGATTTTCGGTGAAGTAACCATTCGGGTATATGTAAATTAGGGAAAACGACAGTTCGGTAAAATGGCCATTCAGGTAAATGACATTCGGGGATATGGAATTTTCGGGAAAATGATTTTCGGGGATGTGGAATTTTCGGGAAAATGATTTTCGGGGATGTGGAATTTTCGGGAAAATGATTTTCGGGGAAGTGGCACTTTCGGGGAAATGATTTTCGGGGATGTGGAATTTTCGGGGAAATGATTTTCGGGGATATGGGATTCGGGAAAGTGGGATTCGGGGATAAGGGATAAAACCCGCAAAACATAAATTAGAGCGTTTGGTACGGTATGTCCACGCATCCTTCCTCCCCTGTTGATTATGCGAAATGTGATCCGTTCTCAGAATCCTCTCTGTGGTAAACACAACGTAGTAGGGCTGGCCGCTTTAATTTTTGCAATACATTTTCGGGAATTCTCGAATGTACTGCAATTATTTATGTTGACATTCCCAAAATACGTATTGTTTAATTTTTAATATTTCATGAGGGCACCTTTTGCGCTGGATTGAGGTTGGTGCAAAAACTGGAATCGGAAATAAATATTAAAAAAAAAAATGATTTTTGGAAAAAGAAACAAAAATATTCTCAAATAAAATTTTAAAACTGATGTTTTAAAAATGCAAAACTGCAAATTTATACATTTTTGATGAAATGCACTGTTGGTGAAATTTTTCAAAAAAAAATCAGTTCTTAAAGTTTATGAAAGCTTCATAAAGAAGCACCCAAGCAAACATATTTTCGAAAAGCTGAACAAATTTTCTACAACTTTCTTTTCTGGACTTGACTGTTGATCATATTGCTGAGATGCAGCCTCTTAATTTTTTTTTTGAGAAATTAGTTTTTCTCAGTACTACATAATAACGCTCATTAATCAACTTTTGAAATTGCCGATTCAATTTTCAATGTTAAAGGGAAGCTTTTGTGGAATTTCTGCTTTTTTTTCTTTCAATTAATATCGAAAATTGAAAATAAAACCGAAACAAAATGATAAGAATTTTTCTTTTTTATTGGTAAAACTAAATTGTTTTAATAAAAAAGAGCAAAAAATAGTTAAGCGGTAATGTTGTTATTCAATTAACTGAACCAGACTCATTGTCGAAAGCAGAAAAAAAATAAAGTTTCAATGATTACTGCTAACCAAGGATTGACATTGACATTGGGGTGACATTGATAGGTTGAAGATTGAAAATGAAAATTACGGATTAAATACAAATATAATGGTATGGAATCATTCTGAGCTTGATAGAAAAGTGTCGAATGTACCTCAAGAAGTAGTATTAAACAAATTTCAAAAAAAATCAAAAGATAGTTAACTATTGTTTTGAAAACATTGATAAAAAGTAAAAAGAGTTTTATCTCAAAGTAGTAATATTTTTATCAATAAAAATGAATTCGAACCGTTAAACGGACTGCATTATCGGTTTCATTGGACAATTTGTCACTAAGAATAGCTTATATTGGTTTCTAAGTTATAAGTTTTAATAATCATTGAATTTTGTCCCGCCCGTGTGGATCAATCGGACCGCGCACTGGACTCACAATCCAGAGGTCGCCTGTTTGAATCCCGCGGCGGGTGCTCTAAAATTCTTTGTGTAAATATGGGTATCCGGCGCCGTCGCTCCGTGCCATACTTTCATACACTTAGGAGCCCAGGGCGGCGAAGTCCTTGTAGATAAAAAGGAAGACACTAGTGGTTGGTACTAGCAATGGTGGCCGACAGCTATAAAGTCAACTTCGTTTTGAATCAGAAAACCAAAATGTATTCTGATTTATTTTATTTTAAATATAGATTTTTTGTAAGAATATTTTGGATTTTCATATCATGCTTCAAAACTGGCTAGGTGGCAACAAACCATATAAATTAGAAAAAAAAAATAATTTTAAACAGGGGCCTAGAAAATCCAGAACATTTTCGGTGGCTAGGGACCATAATCTTGTTCCAGTCCATTATCAAAAACTAGAATAATTTTAATCACAAAAAATTGGCTGTCCCGATAATTTTGTCAAATCCTTGTGTATTCACATATCGTGGATATTTAAGCTATGACCCAAATTTTCAAGCCATTACGCAAACGTTTCGTCTTTTTAAACAGAACAACAACCATAAAAATCAGCCCTGCAAATGGCTCACAACACGCCGTTTAACCTACAACCGCCCCTATCGAGGCCTGTGCACCGTGCCGCCGTCGTTGCATCTTCTAATCTAAGGACACTAATGAACGGGACGACCTCCAGCAGTGTCCGCCAGGCCAGGAATGCCAGAACAGACAAAGCTAGCTCTCTAGGAGGGGTTGTATAACCGACCGCCATTCTTACAAACAAATCGATCGCGTGTCTAGTTAACATTAATTCCACTGTTTTCCCTCCCTTTCGCTCCAGCCCCAAACAGTTCTTCCAATTTCAATTAATGGCCGCTTTCCCATCTGATAACCGGCACCGCAAAAGCAGCAGCAGCTCAGCAAAGGTGCAGAAAGCATCGGAATACAAACGGCTCGCTGTGCGGGTATTTCATCCGCCGCCGCGGTAGAGCTCAACCTTTCTTCCAGCTGAGCTGTGACGACGATGGCGGCGGTGGCCATTAGAGTGGTCTATTAGGATCAAGGGTTCTGTCAATTTCAAGGTTGCACTTGAAATAATTTGTTTTAATGCCTGAAGATATTTAATGTTTTTAAAAATTCTGGAAAACAGGTTAAACACGACAAACTTCTTGACGTTTTTAGCTTGTTTGCTTATTCAGCCTCCTGTGATCAAAATTTGATTTTACGCAACTTTTCCCAGAATCGGTTCCAGAGTGGCCAAAGTTGTCACTTTTTGGCGTAAGAACCTTCCTTAGACTTATACGAACCCAACGCAACAAAGAGCACCTCGATCCGACGAATAAACCATCCATTAGGCTTAGTTTATCAAACCACCTTAATTTTTTATGTATATAGTGGAGAAGATATTCTGTTGGAAAACAACAAATTTATAAGCTTACAAAAAAATAAAACAATCGAACTGTGAGACAGAAACTACCAAGCTTGTACAGTAAAAAAATATATTTTTCCTAAATTCGGACACATAATGGGCTATCAACAATCACTTAGCTTAGAATAAATAAGCAAAGTAAAATAGATAAGTTACTTAGAAAAGTACGCAACTTACGGCCGTCATCTACAATCAATTTAGAAAACTTGCTGTGCTGCTATACGTTGCTATGTAGTTGTTTGTTTAGCTTTTATATGGAAACGTCAACATACCATATATTTTGAAATTTTCCAAACCATACGTCAAGTTTCTAATTGGATTACTTTTCCATTGTAGAAATTCAGATTCATTTCCGTTGATTTGAATTCCAAAGCTAAGTGCAATTTTCTAAGTAAAGTGATTGTAGATAGCCCATAAAAAATTACATAAATTATTATAGCATGTCAAACAAAAAAATTAAAGTTTACAAAAGTGCGATTGTTTTGATTCAATTTCTGTACACACATTATAAAAACTTTTGGAATTTTGAATCTGGGCACAGAATTTCAGTTAAATATTTGTGGAGGGAATCATGACTTTATCCTGTCGCATTGACAAATCTTAAACTGCCCAAAAGGATTTAAATTCAATAAATGTCTCGATCATGGTTTGACAAAACTAGGCGTTTATTAGTTGGTCCGATTTTTCAAATGTTACTATTGTTTCTTAAAATGTATCATTTCGAAACAAAGAATTTTTAAACACATGTTGGTTTTGCAGGAAAACAATTTTTTTTGTCTCATTTTTCAAATTTTGGACCGTGCATTCTCAAATTTTTCACGATTTCTTGGGTGAAATCGGTTCTTTGATGACAAATGATTCTATTTTATAGTTCTCGATAGATTTTTATATATTTTATAAGGGATAAGAATTAGGATGGTCAGGTTTCGAAGATGTGATTTTGAAAAAATCTATTACTTTTGGAAAATTCTAAAACATTGTCTTACAAAATTTCATAAATCATTTTCAGATGCTTACTCAAACATGTACATTTTTTAATAACATGTACCGTCAAATGTTATAGGCAATTTAAGGTATTTTGTTAGAAAAATGTTCAATTTTCAGCAATTTACAAAAAAAAATCCTCAAAAAGGAAATTAATAAAATAGAGCAGTAAATTTTTCATAAGAATTGTTTTGAAAATCGAACCAACAGTTTCTGAAATATCAAAAACTTTTAATAATATTAGCAACAACTTACAGCCATCCCTCATATTTGGAACAGTTTACAGATCGGCCAATGTTCAAAAAATCATAGCAAATCGATAATTGAACTTAATGATTCGCTTTTACCTTCATTTGAAAGCTTTTCTTGCGATCTTTCGAATGCTGTGTCTAACAACTGCAAATTTTAACTTTTATATCAAGTTTTTGAAGAAAATTTTTGACCCTTGAAATCCACAAATTCGAAACACGTTTTTCTTACGGATGTATACAAACTTTGGATCTCTCCAGGAGTACATATTTAAAAAAAATGACTTCACGCACTGTAACCAGTGAAACTCAAGCTTAGTGATGTTTTATCCATGGTCTGATAACTTTTTTTGTGAAAATATCTTTTAAATTCAGGTGTTCCACAATTGTGGGAGGCACAATAACATCCCACAATCATGGAACAGGAAATTTGAAGGCAGTGTTTTGCTGCTCAGGATAAAATAGTCTTGAAATGAAGTTTTTTGTTCAATAAGTTCTACTTTTACTAGTGAAATAGCAAGAAAATGTCCAAATAAAGGTCCTAAAAATAGTAGGGTCGAGAGAAAAGCTGCATTAGGCATGCTATTGACAAATTATCACAAAAGTGTTCCGAATTTGTGAGTGTTCCGAATATGTGGGATGACTGTATAGGCTTTAAAGTAAAATTAACAAAAAAGGTTTTTTTTTTTGCAATATTAAAATATTTTGTGAAGGTGAAGCTAAAACAAGTCCTAACATTTTCTGTTAGGCTTAGTTTATCGATCTGCTGGTTGCCATTTTCTCAACTGACGCTAGCTCGAAAACTATTGGATAAAATTGCGAAATTTGTATGCTTTTTTCTGCTAGTTAAAATGCTCAAAATAAGTGTTTTAGCTCTTTTTGATTACTTAAAATATATTAAAAAAATCTCTTCTCAATATTTTTGAAAATTCACATGCCCGTATTGTATGACCATGCAGCAAATTTGTATGGAGGCTTGTTTGGAAAAAAATGATGCAAATAACTACTTTTGACAAAGTATCCATGGACAAAGTTCATCTGAATAAAAAAAAAGAAAAGTCGATTTACAAATTCAAAACAATCAAACAGAACAAGTATCAACAGAGATCCTGTGGAGAATTTCCCTTATTCCTTTAAAAAGTGGCACATCATCCCTTTCCTCATCCTGGTATGTAATTTAGATGGATTTGGTCAGCAATCGACGCTGTTTAGATGTTGGAGATCTATTTAATTATAAATGCAGTCGACTCTCTGGCTGTCGATCTTCTCGATATCAATATTGCTCCATGTACCGATGAATTCTTCAGTCCCTTAAAACTGCATACTTCGATTGACTTTATTCCTCGATATTTTCTCTTGCTTGAAGGATCTCTTCCTCGACGGTCCCTTGGATTCTATTTGCTTTAAACATCTATTCCGGTTGTCAATAATTTCACTTTCTCATGGCTTGCATAGACATTTTTCTTTGAGAAACGAAGCTTTGAAGGGTGTTTGACATTTCTTTGTTTTTGTTTGCTGGACGTTACCATGATTTTCTCCCATAGCTGGTTAGCAAGAAAAAACAAATTTCAATCGAGTCTTCATTTGGCATCGTTCTGTAAACTGATGCTTCTCTTCCTCGACGGTTCCTTGGATATTGACAACCAGAGAGTCGACTGTAATTTGGTTAGATATAACATGCAACGAATCTTAGTCCTAAAACACGATTCTGAACCACTCTAAAGCGTTCACATAATGACCCACTTCTAACGGTGGTGTCCAGCAAAGTATCGTCCACAAGTGACGAAAATACCCACCCACGGCTACATACAAACAAGGAGATAAATCGTTCCCCCTCTTACCTTTGGAACATTAACTTTTTCGCGAATGCATACAGCTCGACGTCGAGCGCGTTCAGCTTATCAATCCGGGCCCGCTGGTCCGGCGTCAGGTTGTTCATGGTGCTCGTCGAGACGGTGTTGTTGTGCTGCTCGAACGGTATCGCGAACCGCAAATTGAACGTTTCCTCGAAAATGTACTGCGAGATCTTCTGGTGCTCGGTCAGGCCGAAGTAGGACATGGCCGCTAGGTTGCGCTTGGCGCTGGCCAGCATGATCCGGTCCCGCTCGGCGGACGGGATGTACGTTTTGTTGTAGCACCCGACCAGGGCCAGGTCGGCCAGCATGCGCGTTTGCCGGTTCGCGGCCAGGTTGCTCTCGCAGCCGGCGAACTGGTCCAGGTGGACGCCGTTCCAGTTTTCACCTGGAAAACAAAAGTAGAAAGTTTGATCAAAACAAGTTTAATTAGCTTTAGAAAAAAATAAATTTGGTTAAAATTGTCCATTCGTATCATCAAAGAATTTTTTTCCACAAAAATTAACTCCAGCTAATTCTAATTGTTGTCCTCCTGGAAAAGTAAGTAAAAAATGTGCTGATTCGAAAATGTCCATTAAAAGTCATTCCATCGAATTTCATCGAATAATGAGCGGTCCCAAATTGAAACATTCGCCGTCAACGGTTGCGCTAGATTGCAAAGTGTCGACTGTCCATAATTAGATTCCAACTGACACGTACTATTGTCGTGTTCCGAGATTCAATGATATCTGGGATTCGATGTTAGGGCTCGACCCCGGGCTGGCTCAATGCCCCACCATCAGCCGTTTGCGGGCCGTGCGTCGGTTGTGAATTGCGTCGATCGTGCACACATTAATTAAGTGAATTGTTTATAAACTGGTTGATAGCCGGGCAACAGTTGACGACGACGAGCGATGGCAACAACAGCCGAGAGACTGCACTATTAAATGGCCAATGCCAATCTATAATTTAATTGATTCCTGTGTGGCTGGTTAGAGTGCTGGCAAAATGCAACCCAGCTTTCCCTCACACTCCCTCCTGTTTGCGGTTGTCAATCGGCGCAATTTCATCATTCGGTTGTGATCTAATGAATGGTGAAATTCAATTTTAATTTCGCAAAATGTGCACTTTTAATTTTTTTTGTTTGCAAAAAGGACTGTTTTATTTTAGGGAATGCGTGTACAGAATGCAGACCTAAGCAAAAAAATAATAATTATATTGTTATGCTCCACAATAGAACTTTGCTAAATATTAAGTAGCGTCATTCATTGGAAAAGGGTACTTATTGAAATCAATGATGTTCAAAATTATCCATGAATGAAATTGGTTTGTTTTTTTTTCAAATATTATCGCGAAAAAATGCATTGCAAATATATTTATTGAAACGCGTTTTATTTGTCATAAAATTATATCTACCAATAAGCCATTCGCACGACAACCTACAGGTCTTGGCGGTCTCTTTTGCAAGGTTTCTTCCCGGCCATCCCAAACCAATTTTTACACCATGAATCCCTTCCATCTCGAGAGTAGGACTGATGATCTTTGAATTGCGACAACATCGAAGGTGGTTTGATATGGTGGGATAAGTTTTCAAATTAAGAAAAGGCTCGGGAACACCAAACAAACGATTAAAATCAGTCGATTACCTTTGGCTATCGCAAATCTTTTTCAAAGTTTTTATCACCCCCCAGTTTTTGTGCATTTTAAGTAAGTTTGGGTTCATTGAAACATCATTTGAATTTTGGTGAATTTTCAATTTACAATGCCGCAAAACGTTTTTTTTTTTTTGTCAAATCTTACTTTTTTATATAAAATCCTAGATTTTCATCATTTTTATTGTGTGTATACAAATCAACTCAGAATCATTTTCTGAGCAAATGTCTGTGTGGATGTGTGTTTTGTTTACCATTTCGTCGCTTGTGTGCTTTATTGTGACGGGTCTGCTGTAAAAAGATAGGACGTGTCACAAGATATCACACAAGCGACGACTTGTTATTGATAAGTCCAGAAAATTAGAAAATGTTGCAAAGTGGTTAAAACAATTTCTAAAAACAACTTTATTTATTTGTACCAAATTTTCTTTTTACAAAGATTTAAAAATAAATAGCAAAATTGCTCTGCAATTTCTTTCTTTGCAGTTGCAGAAAATCGTCCGTTCACATTTTTTGTGAAATGTTAAAAAAAATCATGCTTTGAACGTCAAATTGTATTATCCAAGGCATGTTACAACCCAAGCTTATTTCGCTGGAAATTTTCGTAAAACATTGTAATAAACAATATTTTCAAAAATGAGTTTTAAAATGCCTGTCAAAATTCTAGTGAATTGCTTGAATAAAAAACTCGTTGTTCAAATACACTTAGGGACAATTGGTTAATTAATGATTCAGAATTTCACGGCATTTCACGGTATTTACGAAATTTCACGGTCAGGGCAAATTTCACGGATTACGCGGGCTCCGTGAAATCGCGAAAAATCACTAGCCCTATGGCGTCATCCATAAAGTATGTCACGCTCTAGGGGGGGAAGGGGGGGGGCCTGAGCAAGTGTGACATTACATGTAATAAGTATAGGAAAAGCGTGACAAAGGGGGGGAGGGGGGTAAATTTTGGCTGATTTTAGCGTGACGTACTTTATGGATGAAGCCTATTAATGATGTAACACTTTTGCACTTAAATAATCATTTGAATTTAAATGAGATTTGATAAAAACATGATTTTTCGTGTGTTACAGACGATTTTTAAGTTTACATCAACAGAATTTACATGTGATTCATAATTTCCGTGTCGAGTAGATTAACGCTTTTTCTGTGTACTTCCCCAAGTCTAAGACTTTTCCATGTAAAAAAAAAGTCCTGGAAATCTATTGGACTGGGATTCGGTTTCGGTGGACTACGACAGTACAGAATTGGTCACAGCACCATGTTCTGGAACCCTGGTGGAAAATTTACCTGGAAGGTTCAGTTGTTCTGGTATTTGCTAATTCTTGACTTTTTCTGGATTTTTAATAAGTCTCGTTTTTCAATGATTTGTAGCTCAAAACCGTGATGAGATCGACATGTAATGTCAAAGAACTTTTATGTAAAATTGAACGCTCTTGATGGCGTACTAAACAAAAGGAACTTTGTAAATGGAATTGTTTTTTTTTTCGATTTTTTGTTTTGCCGTCAAATTTTACACAAAAGTCCCTTTGACATCTAATCTCCACTGAGAGAGGCATTTGCACATTTAAATAAAATATAATAAAATCTCTATTAAATGATAACAAAAACATTCAAAATCGAAGCACAAACCATGTGATTTCACAGTGAATAAATGATGAGTGTTATCATTCCAAACATAATCAATAAATTATTACAGAAACAGCAGCATAAACAAACAGCCAGAACGCTAATAAGCGTGCGAAATTTCCCATCATCGGCAGAAGCAAAACAAAATCCGGAGCCCAATTTTCCGCCGACAAACACGAACACACACAGTTGGCAGTGCTGCAAAACAAGTCGAAGCTGAAATTACCCACCAGAATGTATGATTTCACCTGAAAAATTCATTCTCATGTCTCACTTATACCTAACGTCGGGGGCGGCTGCCGTAGTAGTGGAAATTTGCTGAAACAACTGAAAGTCTCGGCAACAAAATGAGCAAAAAGAAAAATCAGCTGCACATTATCAGGAACACCAGCAACGATGAAATGCGAAACAATCAAGACGAGGAAAAAATGTGAGCAAATCGGAGAATTTTCACAAAGAATCAACATTTTGGGAAATATTGATTGCGAAAAATGTATTTGCCACTGACCAAAAAAAAAATGCTTGAAATTAAAAAAAGTTCTTATTTCCTCTCCACCGAAAAGTCAAACCGCCGGGAAAACAAAGAAAATCATCCCGGGGAAAAACGGTTGTTATCATGGCTTCTTCTCCTTTCATTATTTTTTCTCTCGGTTTTGCTCCGTCAGGTTGGCTGACATGGCACGAGGCCCCGTGTCCGACCGAGGATAAAGCTGTTGGGGCGTTATTTTTTCTCGATTTCCGGCAATGATGGGCAAATATGCGGGCCCCGGATAAGTGGAAAAATATAGCTCAAGCAACAACGTCGTACCCGGAATAAATGAAACAGATTTTGTTGTTGTTGTTGTTTTTTTCTCTCTCTCACACTGTACAGCACAGTGGAGGTGTGATGTTTTTGGGACGTTTGGGCTTTAATTACCGATGCTTGCAGCACCAAACGATTTTTTTTATAGAAAGGTAAAGGATAATTTTGGAAAAGTTCGATTTTTACTGGTTTTGCCTTCCTGACCTGAGGTAAGGCTATAATCCTGCTCGGAAAATGAACTTCTTTCAGAAACGTCGTAGACTCACCTTCATGTATACCTATCGACTCAGAATCGAAAACTAAACAAATGTCTGTGTGTATGTGTGTGTGACTGGCTGAACCGAATTCCCAGGAAATTTTAAATGTATTGAAGTTGTTCTGATCTTGGCTCTAATTAATATTTTGCAACAAACGGTAAAGGACAACCACATGAATGGTTGAAATAAGTTTGAACTTCAATTATAGCTTAACTGTATATAAAAAACGTTACTCCACCCTTAGGTGGTTGGTGCCTTCCTCAAATTTAAAGGGTGCTATCAAAAATAGACACAAAAGGGCGGTGTTTTTCAGTGTTTTATCAATTTGACTCATTATTCATACCACTAGATTGGGTAGTCAGATCTTCATATTGCAGGGCACTTATGTACTTACAACTTATGATAGGGTAGTCAGATCTCCAATCCAATTTGTGCTATTTGAAAAGGTCTTTAGATTATCTATTCAACGATAGGTCACATGATAGATCCGGACAACGTTTTCATCAAAATATCTGAGATCCGGCCTCCAAAAAGTGCATAAATAACACTTAAATCCTAATAACTTTTGACAGGGTTATCAGATCTTCAATGTTTTGGACTCGTTGGAAAGGTCTTTCAAATACCTTTTTAAAAATGTATAGCATGACGGCCTTTCTTACAAAAACCACCCTTTTTATAATCTTGGGAACTTTAGTCAAAATCGTTTTTTAAGCATAACTTTTGAAGTACTTTACTAAACATAATTGTATGAAAATATGACCTATGGGACTTGTAGACAGATCTAAAAACACAGATCCGGACAAAATTGGTCAAGCCAGTTCCGAGAAAAGTGAGTGAGAAAAAAAATCTACGTCCATCCACACACACAGACATTTACTCAGAATTTGATTCTGAGTCGATATGTATACGTGAAGGTGGGTCTACGAGACTTAAAGAAGTTCATTTTTCGAGTGATTTTATAGCCTTTCCTCAGTGAGGTGAGGAAGGCAAAACCGTATAACTGAAAGTAAATGTTTAATTTTTTTCTGATTTTATAAGCTCATATTGTACAATAAATCAAAAAATGATTTTTGGTAGTTTTTGTTGAAAAGTTTTTTTTTTTATCAAAATGTTTGGACAGTGAATAAAAAGAATCCATACTTCACAACTTAAAAAAAGTTTTAAAGTTGCCTCTGTGACCAGTTTGAGAGAGTGTAGTTTACATAAAGTTGAAATGAAAAAAATAAAACATGCATGAATTCTGTCATTCATAACAAATAGTTTTTGTCATACTAGCTCTTGAACAAAATGGTAAAGCTTTATATTTTTCTTGAAAATCTTACTTCTCGTGTTTGTTTCCTTTCTTTTAAATATTTGGACAAAGTTTTTATAATATGTTTGCAATTTTTGGGCTCCTCTCAGACAATAGAGTTAGTTAGTTTTTCAATGTTTTTTTTATGATTTTATTATACCACATGGATTTTAAGTTTATAATTGACTTAGGTTTAAAGTTCTTTCAAAGCACAAAAACATGATTTAAATTATACGATAAATTAACATCATTTCACAACCATTTCATAAGTTTTCCATTTTCTTCGTTTTTTTTTGCCTTTCTTACTAAAGAAAGGTAGGGGAGAGTGGGGAGACTTGATCCCCTTTTTTTTGTATCGCACATAACTCTGTCAATTTCTCACAAAACTATGAACTTTTTGCATGAATTGAAAGCTTAAACATTCAACTATGTTTGGCTGATAAGGGTATTTCATCAGATAAACTCTTCGAATAATGCCAAGCGTTTTTAAAAAATATTTTAAACCGGCATTTTAAAAATGTTAGGGGTAACTTGATCCCCCTTTCAACATTTTTAAGAAATCTTAAGCAAAATGTTTCTTATTCATCCAAACTGTTAATTTTCTATAAATTACAGCAATTTCACATTAAACCTGTACGTTTGTGTACAAAATATAAGTAGTTTAGCATGCAAAATATTTAAAAACTTAAAATTTTCTTTTATAGACCAAAATTGAGCATGTTTACGAAAGCTGGTAATTTTTGTTTACAATACTTTTGAAAAAAGGTTCAAACTACAGTAAGTCATGTACAACTATACTAAAGGAAACTATGTACGAAAACCCAGCCCAATTATTTAATCTTGAGGCTGATTCCAGTGACTGTAAAAATGCAGGGATCAGGTCTCCCTAAACGCACTTTTTTAAACAATTGATTGTAAAAATAGTATGACGATAAATTTAACGTCAAATGCGCAAGGGTTTTTGAGTTGATATGTTTATCAAACAATTCATGTATAAAAAATATTTTTTCGAATATTTTTTGAGTGTTTTCTATATATATCAAAACAAAGAAAAAAGATCTCTTGGAAGTTTTTTGCAGCACTTTTTAGAAAAATGTTTGTAACTCAATCTAAACATTTTTTTATTTTTTTTTGTTTTCTACAATGAGTTTTAGTCAATTTCGCACATCTTTCTAGAACAAAGCTAATTGTTTTACCAACATGCTGACGAGATACAGGCTTGGGGTCAAGTGTCCCTGGGGATCAAGTCTCCCCACTCTCCCCTATAGGTTTTACTTTAAGGCTGGACGTCATTTCCATCTACGTAATTATGTCGATTCAGCATGAATTTTAATCGGAAAAATCGTCAAAAAATCACACTGCATCGATTTTCGACGCTCTATCGATTCATTTTGACAAAACTCGTCTATCTCCAATCCTCGAATTTTGAGAAAATAAATTCCGTGGAGGTCGAGTGATGTTCGTATGTGGTAAAATTTTGCAAAATTTTGTGTCGCGTCGTTCTCAGCTCCCATATATCCGATTTCGATTCTTCTGAATGCAGAAGAAAGCTAGTGTGCTGAACCTGGGCGAGTTGCCACGCAAATTTCGAAATATCCATCTGTTATTCGAAATTTCTTCCTACATTCATAGTACAGACCATGAGTGAGCACCTGAAACAAATTCGACATCTATCGGCAATCCCGATCAATTTTTTGAACGATTTACTTTTTGCCTTTCTTACTAAAGAAAGGTATAGGTTTTACTTTAAGGCTGGACGTCATTTCCATCTTCGTAATTATGTCGATTCAGCATCAATTTTAATCGGAAAAATCGTCAAAAAATCACACTGCATCGATTTTCGACGCTTCGTCGCCAAGTCGACAAGTTGTCAAGTTGAGCTTCAAATACTGGCGCGATAATGCTGGCGCATCTATTTTGTGGCTCGACTTATACTCGTTTTGTAGTAGCTTGTCTACCGATGTTTCCTACAACATGTTAGATATCGTAGCTTTTCGGTTTCTTTTGCCCTGTCCGTTTTTGCATAACTGTCCAATGTTTATGCAAAAACTTTTGTGACACAGGACATTCATCCGGCTACAATCAATTTGTTTCCCGTGCGCTCCTAAAATCGCCTAAATGTAGACTTCATTTTCGTTAGTTTATTTAGCAGGGTTCATTGGATTCCAATAGGAGCTTTCTAAGCTTTTCATCGTTTATATCGTTTTCAATGTTTTCAATGCTGGCGACGCCAACGGCTTTCTACCTAAGGTTCTCGTGATTGAGTGTGTAGTGGTGCGGTTGTTAAAAATAGCTATCTCTGACTCTGTCACTTTCGTAGAAGCTGAATGGCTAGCTTCCCTGCACCGTCCCACACGCGGTTCACTTGTACCTCTGTTTTGCTTGGCTTGGTGCGCTGGAACGATGAACCAAAATATTGCGCGTATTCCCGTAAAAGACACGCGGCATACCAGCCTCGAAACGACGCGCCGCACTTTCGGCAAATGAGCGCTGTCAAATCCCATACTGCGCGTTTTGTTTATGTTGATCTTCTTCTTCGAATTGCATGGCATTGTTGCCGGGTATGTTTTTTATTGCACCAAAAGTGCAAAAAATCGCTGGCAACAGTGTCTGCGGCACATTCTGAAACGCCGCGCGGCGTGTACCTTTGAAAGAAACGGACAATACCAACACACAAAAGGGCTCGTAAAAAAAACGAAGTTGAGTTTATAGCTGTCGGCCACCATTGCTAGTACCAACCACTAGTGTATTCCTTTTTATCTACAAGGACTTCGCCGCCCTGGGCTCCTAAGTGTTTGAGTACGGCACGGAGCGACGGCGCCGGATACCCATATTTACACAAAGAATTTTAGAGCGCCCGCCGCGGGATTCGAACCAGCAACCTCTGGATTGGTAGTCCAGTGCGCGGTCCGATTGATCCACACGGGCGGTCCAAAGGGCTCGTACCGAAGCTAAAAACCAAAACCGCGGTGTGCGTTGTCACTGGCGCATGGGAAGCTTGTTATGATCGCGTTTGTCATAAACGCTTGTTTGATTTCAAACTTACAAACATATTGTACGATTGAAAATATTCTTTTGGTGAAAATTGCGTTTTTTATTTCTTTTGGAAATCATATCATTTATAATACATTGCTTTCATCATGAGACTTTCTTTTGTGCTACGTGTCACAAGTGTGCAAAGAATTTCCATACAAACTAAAATAGGCTTAAATCAATAGTTTAACCGATTTAATCAGTATATTTTCAATAACAAAAGGTTGCATTAGCTTTAAGAAATATGTATCAACGATTAAAAATTTGTGAAAAACAAGAAAAAATTTCCACATTTTTCCAACACAAGTGTTCAAGATCTTTTTGATAATAAATGGGTCTATGTCACGAGTGTGTATTGCGATATCCAGGAAACGGAAGCGAGTTCCCAAAATTGGGTTAAAGCATCTTGTAGTGTTTGTTAAGCATAGCAAAACGTCATCATTAACTCGTTTTCGACCAAAATGGTCTATGTCACAAGATAGCACACAGCAAACGATCTTTTGTAGGTGTTTGTTCAGAAGATTATCAAAAATACATCGAACAGTAGACAACCATAAACACTGCGAAAAAATTAAATCGATTGATCGTATCAAATTCAAAAGTATAATTGAAAAAAAAATATTGTAACGAGAAGTCAACAGCCTCTAAATGCTTGTGATGCGTCTACAGAACCTCTGCTTGAACAGTTCTAAAATGATCCACCTAATCATCCCAACACATCCGGCCGGAAGTGAACTCCAACGGCCGGAACCAACCTTCGCAAAACGCCTCTGCTTGGTTGTTGACCGCCAGCACCAGATCCCTGCAGCAGCAGCAGCACTTTTTCCTTTTCACCTCGTGTTGAATAAATAAAATCTGCATATGGTCTAATTGCCAGCCACGTGGGCTAAAACGGGAACAAAAGGTCCTTCAGCGGAGCGGTAAATTAAATTAACCCATCTACACGGGATCTCGATTCGATTGTGGCTCAATCGACTTTAGGTGCACTTTGTCGATTTTGGTAGATTGGATTAAACAGGGTAAAAGTGAGTTATTTGAATCACAAATTTATCAATTTTCATCGTTTAATTTCAGTTTAATTTGATTGCCCACAAGAAACTATCGTCTCCTATGCTTTCTCTGTTTATAGAACAGGTCATATTTATTGACAAGCGATTAATCAAAATAATAAACTAGGTTAAATTCAGATATTCCTGATCAAACAGCTTTTGAACAGAAGTGATGAAAACTAATCCAGAAATATAACCAAAACGGTTTCAAAAGCTATCAGGAATAACCATAATGCCAAAATCAAATAAAAGAAACACATTAGTTCACAAAGTCCACCGAAAAATAAAACTTTCACCCAAGTCCGACCGTAAATAATCCATTTAATTAAAAATTTCACTCGAGAAACGGTCCGTTTTCCAAGTCCGTGTTATATTTATTGACAAAATTTCCACGCGGATGTACATAATTTCCAACGGATGGACCAAGCAGCATCAACAAACCGTCCAAACTCTTGCTTCCGTTTGCTGTCCGCCACTCTGCCTTGACCCCCCCCCCTCTCTGCCAGGCAGTGTGGGGGGTACTGGTTTTAATTTATTCCAACAAATAAATGGTTTCATTATGAAATTTTCATTTCACTTTTTATTGCTGTTTCACTTTCCGGACGCCGGACCGAGGAGGAGCCCTTTTTCCAGCGCACTACACCCGGGGTTCCCGTGCTATCTGCAGACTCGAACGAAGGGTTGGTCCATTGTTAAACTGGACAAGATAATTCATGCAAAATTGCAAAAATGGTAAACTTGCTAAAAGTTGTCAGGGTCATGCACCAACTCACACGAAATCGGAAAAGTTATCCAATTTTCTTGAAATTTTGTTCGAATGAGCAGGTTTTATTTGGAACATTCGATAAATTACGTTTTTTCAATTATTTGCAGTCTGAATTTGTAATTTGATGTGTAAGGGACTTTTTGTAAAAATCATAAAAATACGTACTTTTCATCAAAAAGATAAAAAAAAACTGTTTGAACATTTTTCATTACCCAACTAAAAAAAACGTATGAGAAATTCAATGTACTTTTTGAAATTCCGTCATGAAACTACTCACTTTTCCTGTCATTCTCGAACGACGAAACAGCCTTCTTTTCTCTTCCAAGAATAACAGAATCGATTAGAAACATTTTTCAAAACACATTCTGAAAAGTAATACTTTTTAACATTGTTTTAATTTAAACGATGGATTGAATTTGACATACAAATCTATTCAAATTTTGTTTTTTGGCATTGCAAAAAAATTAAAGTTTGTTATTATAGTGAACCTCGTTCAATAAATGTACGACTCGTACTGAACAACTTTCTTCCTACAACTTGTTGCATAAACTTCTATTTCGAATCTGCATTATCCCAGAAAGATATTTTCTAAATACCCTGAGTTTTTTTTTTTTACACTTCGAGTTTTGCAAAAAGTTACCTAAAAGCTAAACATTTGCAAATTGATTCAAACTGTCAAAGTGCTCATCCGCCTTTTTCAAAAGTTGGTCTAGAAATATTTTTTTTAATATTTGCAACGACCTATCTTGAAAACTATAAGCATAATTCAACATTTTGAAACTTGTACTTTTCAATTTCAAATTCGATCTTTCAAAGAAATATTTTTCGATCATTTAAGAAATCATTAGGCCGTTGCAAATATTTATCAAAGTTATAATATAATTATAACTTATAATTAGAGTCAAATCGAAAAAATACATAAATTCATCATTGCCAATGTCTCAGAGTGTTTTCCAAGACAGATATGAAGAAACCCACAAGCTATAGTGACTGTCATTATACTCTCCAATATTTTGGTGCAGGAGTAAATGGTGGTAAGAAGTTTCAAGCATTCAAGCTTTCAAACAAAAATATAAATTAAATTGCCTAAATGGCCCAAAGCCTATTTTTTCTGAAGAAATTATTTTGTTTAACTCAATGGATTTTTTTTATGAATAAAAGGTCATAGAAGCTATGGGATTTCTTATGTATACACAAAGTAAAAAAATAATTGTAATATTACATCTGGGAAGCTGTAAATTTTTTATTTCAGAAAAAATGTGTCATTTTACCTCTGAAAATGTGTAATTTTACCACTTTTCTGGTGTAATGTTACTTTTTCAGTCTGAATTGAGGTAAAATTACATAACAAAGAGGTAATATTCATTCTTTCAAAATTACACCTTCCAAATTTACACATTTTTTTAACTACGTAGGACCTCTTAAAAAAAATTAAGATTTGATTGCACGAGTTTTTTGCAAAGATCTGTGTCATATTGTCATGTTGAACATAAAAACTACAGACTGATTTCCAATAACTTCATTCAGAAGCTAAATCGATGCCGAATTGGTAAAATCGTCAGTCTATCTTAAGCAAATTTAAAGGAATTTTTCATTCTGAAAAAAAATTCAGGAAGGTTCAAAAAATCATAAATGAGGCATTCTAGAGTCTGTTGAAAATAAATCCTAAACACATTTGTTTTAATTTGTATATGCTATTACAAACCACTCTTTAGGTGGTTAAAAAAATACAAAAAAAAATTTATTGGACCTATTCAGAAAACTGTTCACGAATATTTCACGTTTTGAAGAATTTAAAGTGTATATTCAATTAAATTTAAATTATTTAATTTAATTTGAATTTTAAAAAATCTTATGCTTTCAATAAAAAACCTTTAAATGTTTAATACAGAAAGCTTAAATGCAGCAGGTAAATTTCTTCTATTATGTGTTTGATGTCACAAAAAAAATTCTTTCGAAATCACATTAAAAAATTGTTATATTAAATCTGAAAACATCTGGCTTTGTGTCATAAAATGTAAGCAAGGGTCCTGATTTTCAGTTCAAAGATCAGACATCACTCACTCATCACCGAACGAATCTATGCCGACCGGAGCGCGCAACCATTCGCAATCGAACACAACAGGCTGGCGGCCAGCGGCTTGCTCAATCGCTTCACTCAGCGAAACAAATACTTCGTGAATTTCTTTTCCTACTCCGTCCGTCAACCCGAGTCACAAACGAATATGCTCAGAGAGGAGAGAGCCAAATGAATACTAACGCGGTGCTCATTTGGCCTGCACTACCACAGTTTGCCGTCAATTAGAATTTGGAATGGTAGAAATTGCTGCCAAATTTGTCTTTGATGTTGTGTAAACAACAAAACTGCAAAATATTATTTATATCATTGTTTTTAAGCAATTTCTTAAATGATCAAGGCAAAGCCGATCGCAAACTATTCCCAGTCAACTTTGAGCGACTTAACGAAATCGGTCTCTCTGACCCATTCGCTGTACTACCCGATTGGAATGAGAGGGAGAGCAAAGAGAGAGTGTTCGGTAGCGATTGGTTTGGAAGTGACAAACGGTAGAAATATTATCTTTTTCATTGAGATCTTTTCAAACACGCACGAAGCAAAATGATCATCGTTTGGTCAAAACGTTCATCGTTTGTGCAAAACGAGAGAGAATTGAGAGAAAAATGTCCATTTCCGGTCTCTTTTCGCTCAATTCTCTCCCATTTATCGCCGAATTCCTTCATTTTCTTGACATTCGCGTCCTCTTTCCTACTCCCTGATTCCTGTTTGTGAGAATATTCTCGATTTCATTGGTAAATTTCCAAACGAGCACTTACAATGAACTCACTTTCATGACCGCTGAACTCCAATGCATGTTAAAAGTCACAAACAGGAATCAGGAAGTAGGAAAGAGGACGCGAATGTCAAGAAAATGAAGGAATTCGACCATAAATGGGAGAGAATTGAGCGAAAAGAGACCGGAAATGGACATTTTTCTCTCAATTCTCTCTCGTTTTGCATAAACGATGAACGTTTTGATCAAACGATGAACGTTTTAAACCAAACGATGATCATTTTGCTTCGTGCGTGTTTGAAAAGATCTCAGTGAAGAAGATAATACATCAGAGCAGTTTTCGTCGCTCTAGATTTGTGCTTGCGAGTGACTGAGTCTTTTTGGAGCAATCAGGACTTGAATGTAAGATCTCAGATAAAAAACTGGTGAAATTTTCATCAGTTTCTGTTGAATTTCACATGTTTACAATTTTTTCTAATAAAAATTATTCTAAAAGAGGTGATATTTAATCAACAAAATTTCAATTTCCAAAAAAAATGTGATGATCAAGGCAAAGTCTTAGCTATAACTAATAATTCTGCATGAATAGAAAGAAATTATGAAAATTGTCATACAATGAAATTTGTTTTGGACTACGCATAAAATTTAGCCTTCATTCCACAATATCTTGGAAAATATTGATCAATCCCGCAAACAAACATTCGTAATTTTAACAATATTAAAAAAATCTTCAATTTCGACACATTACAAGATTTTATCGAGGGTCATGTTAATAGGGTTGTTAAGTCGTGATGTTTAAAGAAAAATTGGACAATGAATTGTAAAAAAACCCTTCTTTAGGCATAAAGAGTGGATGGACAAAACGGATAACGTTACATAATGGTTGGTGCCTTCCACACATTTACTAGTATATCTTTAACCAAAACATTGAGCTTCATTACTCATTATTATTGATGTCAGATTTTCAAAATAAATGGCTCATTCGAAGCTTTTTGACTACCTACAAAACGAAACGTAAAAAATATATGAGATCCAGCATCAAAACAAAATTTAAATTGTATTAATCTTTTCAAAGACACATATATTTGTTCGGTTTTTATTCTGAATCAATTTATACGTGAAAATACAATAGGTTTTTTCGTCCAAGGATCTGTCCAATTGAGTTTTAGGCTGAATCAAAATCATTCTCAAATAAATTTTGTTATTTTGTTAAAGTTTACTTGTTTCAACAGAAGGGTAGAAAGTCATAATCAAAAACTTTTGTGAATTTCAATAAAAATACAAAATATAGTGCAATCCCGTCATTAGCAACACGACTTTCCGACACAATTCATTTTGTCAAAAATGACTGATGAATGAGACTAACTTCATGTTTCTTCTAAATTTTTGATCGAAAACCAATCTAAAACTTCACACAACAATGATCAATTTAAAAATCGACGTTGATTTTTGGCAAGCAGAATTGTTTGAAAAATTCCTGTTTCCAAAAAACAGGAAGGCACTGCATATCGATGGGCTTATTAATATACTTATTAGTTCTTGATACATCGAAGATTTCCATGTCCTAATTCCAAGTGAACCACCCCATCAAACTCCCGCCAACTACTGGAGACTGGTCCTTGTCCACGTTTCACTCAAACTGTTCCGTTGTTCTCCACCGCGGTGGTTGGTTGAGCTGGAAAAACCCCGAGTCTTAGCGCCCCGAACCGCGTTGTCGTTGCCAAACGAACCATCGAACGGACGCTGCTGCTGCTGCTGTTGTGCAAAATTTTACTCTAATTATATTTACTTTTGCGGCGGCACCAGCTCCTTCCACGCTTCGGCCAAGTGCTGCAACAACAAGACCTTCCGGAAACGAACGGTTTCGGCGCAATTATCGTCAAGTGGGGAAAAGTTTTAATATCGAGAGGAAATCTTGCCGCGGGTACTTGATGAAGTTTGTAACAATAGTGGTTTACAAACAGTTTGAGTTGTAATATTACAAAATTCATAACTCCGGTCGAATCAGAAGCAACTGTCCCCTTCGAGGCATCGCACTTCCATCGAAACAAGTGAAACGGACAAGAACTAAGCTGTCAACATCAAAGTCGACGCGACGCGCCCGGCCTTTGATGTAATATTACACCAGAGTCGTTTGAAATTACACGGCCATGGAAATATGACCACCGACCGTCGCGAAAAGGATAGTCGAAAAAGCTATCACCATTTTTGTCTCTACTGACACTGCTAGGAGACAATCGTACAAAGAAGACAAACAAGTTCTCACGGTTTGTGTCTCATCTGATGGAAGAGAAGAGGAAGAAGAAATATTAGACTTGAGTTTGAGTCGCAGAACGAAATGGGAATTACTTTGGGCGATGATGGGTTGCCAAAAAAAAGTCGAGCGCGAGCGAAGAGAAACAAAATGATAAAACTTTCAACTACCTCCTCCAAACCACCCTGCAAATGTCACCGCAGCAGCGTTCGGTTGTTAAAAGTTTTTGAGGTTTGTTTGAATAACGACTGTGGAAATGTTTCTTTAAGCAAATTCCGCAAATTTAAAACAATTAATTTTATAGGGACCGTCCATAAACCATTAAAATACGTTTCAATTTGATTTTTTTTTTTCAAGGAATTGCTCATGTTTAAAATATGCAAAAAGTCAAAGTGTTATTGAAACAAGAATAAATCATTTAGAAAAATGATTTTTTCACCAGTTCCTGATGTAAAATAACACATTTTTTGACACGAAATCTGTCACCATTCCCAGAAGTAATATTACCACCTTTATTTTCGTTTAGGCCGTTGCAAATATTTTTTGAAGTTTATGTCTTCGCCTCTGAGCAAAGTCCCCCCCTTAACTTAAAATAAATGAAAAAGTTTAAAAATTGATTTTACGAGTCATGGTTTCAACATTTGAATAAAAAAAGTTTTTTTAAATGCATTATACACCTGTCCAGTTGTTTTTCAATCATTAGTTTCCAAAATATCTAAGTATTGACGAACATTTTATTTTTCGCGAAAAAAAAAGTTTTTGTGATGCTTTGCATTGGAATATGATGAAATATGATTATCAATGCAGAAAAATGCATTTTAGATTGTTTTCAGTTGATTTAACTTCAATTTTCATAAAAAATTTGAAGTTTTTTAAAAAAAAAAATTTTTGCCCCCTGATTTTTCAGATAAATTTTGAAGGGGGGGGGGCATATAAACTTTGAAAACTATTTGCAACGGCCTTAAGATAGAAAAAAATGTATCCTTTGAAATAGAAAAAAGCATACTTTTAATTTGAAATTTGGCTATGCTTAAAAATAAGTTTTCCTTGAATCAAATCAATTGAAGTACGAGTACCGTAAAACGGGGTGACTTTGATAGCCGGGGTGACTTTGATAGGTTTGCGATTGCGATTCCGCAAAATGAAGAGTACAGTTAAAATACGTAAGGAATGGTTTAGAAACATACTGACCGTGGTAGAGAAGTGTTCAAAGTACCTCAAGAAGAACTTTTCATAAAATTTTGACAAGTTTAAAAAGTTAGTTAACTATAGTTAAGAAAATGTTGTTGAAAGTCTAAAATAATGACTTTCAACAACATTTTCTTATTAACTTCTCAAAGTGTCATAATTTTCTCAATGAACATGATTTTTGATCGAAAAACGGAATGCATTTTCGGATTCTTTGGACAATTTTCCACTAGGAAAAGGTTAAAAAAGTTTGTAAATAATAAATAATATGTGTTTTTGAAACACAATTAAAAAAAATCTCCAAATTTATAGGCAATTTCAGTTGAACAAATTTCATGTAAAATGTGAAAACTTGTGATTCGTGCTTCGAACTCAGTATAAAATGCAATATAAATCGAAAATTTTAAAAAGAAAATTCTTTTAGCAAATTTCAGGCAAAATTCCGACTTTTTAACAATTTTACCTAAAATTTATATGTATTTTGCTAAAAAACATTGATTTTTATTCTTTGAAACTATATCAGCTACTTCAGTGATCTTACATTTAACGTACAAATAAAGTTTGATCATCTTAAATATGATTTTAACAAGAAAAACTATGACTATCAAAGTCACCCCGGAATTAAAACTAAGAATTTTTAACGTTACTATTTTTCTAAACACTATTGAAAAAACCTTTTTTTCCGAAATTGTGCGTAGACTTTGTGTGCTCTACCCCAGTACATGTTTTAAAAATAATAATCTTGAGAAAAACCTTACCTGTTGGAAAATATTCTGAAAACAAATTGAAATCCTATCAAAGTCACCCCGGTTTACGGTACCAAAGAATCCGCAACGAGTATTGAAAAAGAGGTAAATTTGCGTTCTATTCAAACAATCTCAGGGATCGAACTGTTTTATTGGATTTTTTCCCCACTGGAAGAGTTGCAGCTTAAGCCAAATAATTTTTCTCTTGTCAGCAATCGAAATAGAGCTTTTTTTCATTCGGTTTTCAACTGTGATTCTATCATTTTATCTTCGCTTATTGTATAGTATATACCAAAATAAATTAAATTTGTTCACTGGAAGGTCCGTAATAACCAAACTTTGAACTTGATGAGGAAGGGGGTGGTAGGAGAAGCGCTTTCGAGGGGCTCTCGACAAATTATTTGTTTGTCTTCGTCCCTTTGGATATTGCTGCTGCTGCTTCTGCTGCAGACGATGATGAGGATCCTGCCATGAATTGCTCTCATCATACAAATTTGAATAAGTCTATTTGTGCGATACACCCATTGCAGAGTGACATGCTCAAAGCGAAATAACAAAAAAAAAAAGAAGAAGAAGATATAAAACTGCGAAGAAGACCGACGAACCGATATGACAAGATAACGTGTGCGAGCCTGTAAGTAGAAGGAAACTGACAAGCTGGAGGATGAGAGGTCAACAGGACGGAGGGAAACACACAATAATGAAGATAAACATCATTTCTGTTACAGCTGCACAGCACATCTCGCCGGTTCTGGCAGCGTTTTCATTGACTTTTTCTTCTTTTTTTTTTTGCATCTCTTGCTTAGCTCACAGTAATGTTGTTTGCCCGTCTCTAAAGTCAACAACGATTATGTGGATATGTATTCATAAATGTGGATCCGCCATTTTTCTCGAAGAATTTAGCAATGCAATTTTTTTTAATTTTGCCTTTACTACGCAATCGAATCCAGAAGGGAAAAAGATCCCTAGTTGTGTTGTTCTGAGCCGGGATTTGAACCACAATCTACCGCTTACGAGGCGGAAACATTTTTTGTAGCCAAGGGTCCTAAATTTCGATTAAAAGATCAGAAATCACTCAACCATCGCCGGACGAATCTTTGCCGACACGACTCGCTAGATGCCAACGACTTGGTCAATCGCTTTACACCGCGATACAAATAATTCGTGAATTGTTTTGCCCACTTTGTCCGTCGACCCGATTTACACACGAATATACTCAGAGAGGAGAGAACCTAACAAAATTCCAGCGCGGCGCTCTTTTGGCTTGCACTAAAACAGTTTGCCTTCAATTAGAATTTGGCATGGTGAAACTCTAAGATACCCTCAGGGCCCGAGGAAGACCACCAGAAATCCCGATGCGATACGCGCTATCTCAACTTGACCTTGATGTTCTCTATCCGATCTATCAGTTCCTCTCAGATTCCAAAATATCCATTTAGTTTTCTTCCAGTTTGTTTTTCTTCAGTTAGTTTTCCTTCTGTTAGTATAACTCGCCTTCGTACAAAGCCGTCGTTTCTGGTTGCACCGGAAGCAAAGCAAGAACGCCCCAGCAGCTGGACACCGAGTTGCGGCTGAGGACAAAACGCAAAGGCCAGCAGAGCCAACCAAGACCCCTACACAATCCCCCTTCCCTTCCCACGCCTCGTCTTTAACATCAATCCCTTCCCTACTAACCCCGAGTAGGCCGCGGGTAATCGGCTCCCCTCCCACTAACATTTACACACAAGATCCTCTGTAATTATTAAGCCAAATGTAATTACAAAAGCCGACTCGGTCCTAACCAGGTCCCAGTACCTAGGGCGTCCAATTTTCCCGGGTTTTGAATTTCCCGGGAAACGGGAAAAATATTTTTTGAATCCCGGGAATTCCCGGGATCCCGGGAAATTTTTGCCGCAGTCATGAAATCTATGTTTTCATTATATTTGTTACGTTTTCTAGCTTAAATCATGGAATTAGCTTAAAACTGTTAATGGTGATAAGCTACACTTCAATCTGAACAAGGACAGCAGTGCTTTGGAATTTAATTGAATCAGAATTTTGAATATATTTCTTTTTTTTTTATATATATATAATATAACTACAGAGCTTATACAATTTCATTGAAAGTGTCTAAAACAACAAGAAATAAAATTATACCAGACAATGTAACACTTTGGATAAGTTTAGAATTTTATGTTTTATATTTAAAAACATATTTTAAAAATTATCTTTAAGTAACTACCAACCAACTACCAACTGGGGATAATCGGGACTGCAGTCTGAATAAGTACAGGAGATTTTAGCAATAAATTTGGAAATCGGTGAACTAATTGTTTTGATCTGTTCCTGTTGTAATCGCAATCAATCAAAACAATCAGAACATTATTCAAAAACAAATTAGCTTAAACAGCTGTCTTCATTCGTTACTTTTGTCCTGATTTGCTCCAGATGCAAGTTTATGATGAAAAGTTAAATAATTTTTAAAATATTATGCTTTTTTCAAGTTTAAAGTCATAAATATAAGTGAATATAATAATAAGTCTTTTTTTTAAATATATAAAATTTAGTCGAAAATATCTAAGGCGCAAAGCATTTTGTGGATCTGTAAACAAAAATTTGAACAATTTTCCCTGCCAAATTAATGCTGTTATATGCCGAATACAAATTTTAATGCTTTAAAATGCATATCGATTACTAATTTCCACAACAAAATCTGAATTTCTAGACCAAAATTTGATATGTTTTTAATTTCGGGAATTCCCGGGACAAAATATGAAAAATCCCGGGATTCGGGAATTCCCGGTTTTGGAAAAATCCCGGGATTTTTGTCCCGGGAATTCCCGGGATGGACGCACTACCAGTACCGAAAAGGACCTAATAAAAATAATTTTATGAAAAAAAAAAAAAAAAAAATGGTGAAACTCGCTGCGAAATGTGTCTTTGATGATGTGTTGAGTCAGCTTTGAGCGACATAGGGCCGTCGGTCTCTCTGATCCATCCGCTGTACTTTCCGATTGTAGTGAGAGGGAGAGCAAAGAGAGAGTATTCAGTAGCAATTTGTGTGGAGGTGATAAACGGTAGGAAACGGTCGAAGCAGTTTTTCGTCGGGTTTGACTTGTGCTCGTGAGTGAACGAGTCTTTTGGAGCAATCAGGATCCTTGTTTGGAGCAAATTAACTATGACTAAATTTGATACATATTGCTGTAGAGTTTAGGATGGCGCAAAATCTGAAACCGGAGTTATACATTTTGGAAAAACTGATTTTTGTTAGGAAATAAGCCAAAAACACTGTTAAACTAAATTTCAAACATCATATTGAAATCAAGAAATAAATTTTCTATCGAAAATTATTTGACACATTTTTAAATAAATCGCACCATTTTCAAGTTACTAGCAGCCTTTTAAAATTAAATTGAGTTGCTTCAGTGTCATCAAATTAGCCCTCATTCATAATCAAGAGTAACCTTTTGAAAGGACTTAAATAACTAACTTTTTACAATTTTAATAGTTGAGCTTGGTTTGAAAAATTCGATATTATTTTTATCGAAAAGTGCAGAAAATTTCACAAAAGCTTCCCTTATCCACATTGAAATTCAAACCAATTATATTCGAGATGCCGCGAATTGGAAAAATGAAAACTGATAAGATGGCTCTAGAAAAGCATTTTTTTATAAAATTTTAACTTAATGAGTCAGGAACTCAGCAACCAGTTATCCAATGAACTTTTATAAATAAACTCTTGGAAATTTTCTCAGCCTTTCAAAAATAATTTTACATGATTGCTTTACCTTCATAAAGATTTTTGAATTTACTTAAACTGATTTTTTTGTTTGAAAAATCCCCTAAAGATGCCTATAACTTAAAAGCTCCAAAACGGAGAGCAACAAATGTTTCGATTGCAAATTTGATTTTAAATCTAAAAATGATTTTTGAAATTTTGTGTGCAATGAAAAAGTTGTTTTTTTGCTAAAAATCTCACTCTTTTGAAAAAATAGCCTTCCTTTAAAGAATTGCAAAATATCTATGATGCAAAATGGCTCTTTCAACAAAAGAAATGAATTTGAAGTTATATCCTATTGAATAACACAAATAAAAGAAGATTTGCGAAAATGTAGACAAATAACAATATATTCAAATACATTTTCTAACAATTAATTTTTTTTTTAATTTTCTAAATCATTCGAACCACCCTAATCAGATAACATTTTCTAAGCTTTTAATTATTTAAACAGGTTATGTATTTGAAGTTTTTAGTAAATGATTTTTTTTTTCCTTTTCTTTCCAAGTGAATTAATTTTTTTTTTATAAAAGTATATGAATATGAACCACCCTAGATCATCTAAGATCACCCTAGTTGCCATAAAAAACGGGTTCAACCACGTTTGCGTACAAATACTTCTTACCTGCATTTGAACTCATTAAGAACAGTTTAGATACTGAATCATGCGACATGTATGTAAATTTTATTATTAGAGCATGGTACAAAATCTCATAAAATGACCCTTTTTAAATCACTCTAACATGGATTAAAAAAAACTCTTTTGAAATGTTATATTCATATTAAAGAAGAAGTTTTAAGCTTTTGAATGCACCGTGGAAAATATTTTTTTGTTACCCCCTCGAACAGAAACAAATATTTGAAAAAAGCCTATTAGAAACCCTAAAAACGCTGTAACTTTAACTGTAACTGTAACTTAAGACGTGTATTTTTATGCTCTAAATATGTCCCGAATACACAAAAAATCCAAAAATGATACCAAAAAATATAATCAATGAAACACCTTTTTGATGGGCCACCCTAGTGCTTTTCATATAAAATGCTGTAGAATGAACAGATTAAAAGATTGAGATTTGGTGTCTTTTACAAAGATGTTTACAATGGCTAGTACTACAATACTGCCGAAGAAAGTAAACCTCTATCTCGTCTAGGAGCGAAGATAGTTTTTGAAAATATGAGAAATTGTTGGGCCACCCTAATATCGTTTTGACCGAAAGATGAAGAATTTCATTCGTAATAAACACCGAAGCTCGAAAATGAAATAAATTATTCCTGCTAAATTGGCGTTTCCGACCACTGTGGGATGGTTGGAAACATAGCTTTAAAAAGAGGCTTGGAATTGCCAAAACAATCAAGCCTTCGGACACTAAGTTTCGAGTAGGAATCTCGCAATCGAGAGCGCCAAGGCAATGCTGTAAAGTAGAGGTGGGCAAAATCGCTCTTTTTTAGGAGCCGCTCATTTTCGTTCGCTCTTTAAAAAGAGCCGCTCTTTTGAACGGCTCTTTCGCTCTTTTTCAAAATATAGATAAAAAAGGATATTTTTTAAGAATGATGTGATTTTTAAAGCTATTTCACATTGGATTTATATAAATTATTAAAAAAAATAACTAAAAATGAAAAGATGCCCTTAAAAAATCATGAAAAAATCATCTCTATGTCAAAATTTCTACTTGAACCTTATCGTTTGAATTATTAAATTGCATCCAAACTTAAATCTAGGACTTTGAAGAAATTGCTATTAATTTTAAAATGGCGTTTATTTCTGCGAACATTAAACTTATGCTGATATTTTATTAAAAGAAAATATTCTGTTAACTCTTTTCTACATTCTGATTTGATCGATAATGTTTATAAACGCTGAAGTTTATTCGGGCAGGAGGAATTATTTTTTCCTAAATCTCTAAGCTATTTAGTAGATTTTTGATAATAATTTACAAGTTAAGCAAATTTAAATGCTCAAATTTGTATTCGGGTAATACTTTGATGTACGATGAATACAATTAAATGTTGCTTCGATTTGTTTTAAAAATTCATATACTTTGGAATTTAAAAAAAAACAGCAGGAAACTGAATATATATGCTTGAAAACTTTTAAGTGGTGTTCAAAGATTGACATCAATGCTATTGAGAGTCTTTCAATATATATTGATGAGAAAGTTGCTATAGACTCCCCAATGAAATATGACGATTCAGCTCTGAAAATAGCTCCTCATTAACATGCCCTTTTAATTGAATTTAATTGAAAAGTACTTTTTTGCAATTCCGTCGTGAAACTACTTACTTTTCCTGTCATTCTTGAACGACGAAATAACCTACTTTTCTGTACCAAAAATAACAGAATCGAATAGCAACACTTTTCAAAATAAATGCTGAAAAGTTCTACTTTTCAGCACTCAAATGGGTGCTGAAAAGTTTAACTTTTCAGCACTTGTTTCGAAAAGTAACACTTTTCAATTTTTTTTTATTTAAACGATTTATTGACAAAATACATGAAAATTTGACATAAAATTTCACTCAGTGTGTGCTTTTTGGAATTGCAAAAAAATGCTGTATGGAATTCGTTGCAAAACTTGATTTTTTCAGCACTAGCATGTACGACTGGGTTGTACGGTGGGTCTCGTGGCGCAGGGGTAGCGGCTTCGGCTGCCGATCCCGATGATGCTATGAGACGCGGGTTCGATTCCCGCCTTATCCACTGAGCTTCTATCGGATGGTGAAGTAAAACGTCGGTCCCGGTTTCTCCTGTCTCGTCAGAGGCGCTGGAGCAGAAATCCCACGTTAGATGAAGGCCATGCCCCGGGGGGCGTAGTGCCAATAGTTTCGTTTTTTCATGTACGACTCGTGCTGAAAAAATCCTCTTTTTGCAACTTGTTGCATAAACTACTATTTTACAATCATTAAAATATTTGAAATTGTATTTTCAATTCTCAAAAACAACTGTTACAAATACAAATTTGTTACAAATTTAATAAATTATATTTATAACAAGTTAACTTTAAAACTAAGACCATTTTGGAACGATTCTTTCAAATGACCGGAGTTTAAAAAAGAACCGTGGTTATTTTTTTGTGAGCCATGGTTCGTTCGCTCTTTTTAATGAACCGGCTCTTTGAGCGGCTCGCTCTTTTTTTGCCCACCTCTACTGTAAAGCAAATAATTTGATTTGATTTTTTATACCTATTTCAATCAAACTACAGCAATTTGTTTGTACATATTGCCAAACAATAAAATACAAACTATATAATTAAATACAAACTATATAATTAAATACGTTTTAATCTAGATTTTTTTCCTGGATAATTCAATGGCAATTGTTTTATAGATTAAAAGTAAATGTATTTGAATTTTAAAATATGCTTAATATGTTATTTTTCACATTTCCTAATTTTTTTTTCAAAATGCTGACTTGGTAAAGAATTCTTCAGTGATGCTGCTACTATAGCACTATCCTATTCGGTACACTTCTCAATCGTCGTCGTTGCGTGTTGCGCGTGGTCTGGAAACATTCATGGCCGATTGCCACATTAGGGATTCATCTCGTGAAAGTACACATTAGCGTTACTTTCAGAGCCGTTCCGATTAGCACTTGATGTGCTAGGGCAAGATGTGTGTGTGTGTTGTACGACACCGAGTAAATTGTAGACCAGATGGCAACTGGCTGGGTGACATTTCCTGAAATAAATTGTTATTAAGGAGAACAATGGCTCAATTATTGATACGTCTCGTAGACGAAGATGATACGATATGGTGCGAGGCTTGTGAAATTTGTCGCAAACTTCCAACGAAGATGGTTTCATCATTCGTCGTGGCTTTGAGGTTATTTATGGATTCTTCAAAACATTATCATGAATCATAATTGAAAATGTTTCAAAATTCCTGAAATTATTTGAGGCAGAGCAAATTTGATAAACTAGTTGGGATTGAATAATAATATTAAAACAATCTAACCTCTGACTTAAATCAATCATGAGATCAACCAAGTCAAAATATTTTTTCTTCGGAAATCGTTAGAAAATCTCAAAGTCATAAAGATATTCATAACCATCGATAGCACTCAATCCGTGCTAAAACAACTCAATTTAAAAATGCAAATCATCACTGTCCGACTGTCTGTCCGTGCGTCTAGCAAAGTGTATCCCTCAACAAATGGCAATAAATCAAGTGGAGCACATCCGTCGGTCGGCGGTCGTCAGCTCATTATGATTCAGCGCCAGAATCTGGCCTCCCCCCGGGGGCCGTCAGCAGACTAATGGACAAAATGGTACAAACACACAGCTTCATCAACTCACCATCGTAGCACGGCGGCAGCTCTTCCGGTGTGGCGGTCCGGCCGAGGCACCAGTGGCGCGAGTTCTTCCACGTGGCGCCCCGCTGGACGTGCCGGAACTCGGACAGATACCGGGCGATCGGTTCCCGCAGCAGCGTGATGTAGAAGTACCGCCGCTTGGCCGTTTCGCCCTCGTTCTTGTCCAGCTCCTGGTCGACGCACCCGGTCAGCTCGGTCCAGTCCGCGTGCAGGCCGCACTTCCAGCCCGTCGAGTAGCGCGAGAACAGCCAGTTCTCGTTGCGGTGGGGCCGGAAGCAGTAGCACCGTTTCTTCTTTCGCTGACAGGTGCACGGACGCTGCAAAAATATTAAAAAAAAAACGAACAAAATTCAAAATTATTTATTTAAACTTTTGCCGCGAGCAGCAGGTAAAAATCCAAAAAATGTTTACGCAATCGTTTTTGGACCTGCAAGTGAGTTTTTATTGATGGCATAGACAATTAGATATCTATACAGAGGTGCACAGGACTGAACTGTAGATTAGTCGAGGTTAGTCGTCGACTAACAAGTTCTTTACAAAAAATGAAGCCCTTCTTAAACAATTTGGCGCCCTCAGCAGGGCCCAAAAAAACTTTGCATTCTGCAAATTTGCCGATTTGTGCTGCGCCTTCTTGAAAAAGCGAAAATGCCCCTCAGGGGGTGTACCCCATTTGGCATAATGGACATTTGGCATAACGGGTTTTCAAGAAGGACGTTTGGCATAATGGACGTTTGGCATAATTGGTCCAAGACATCAGGGACGTTTGGCATAACTCGTTCAAAAACCATCAAGGACGTTTGGCATAATTATTGTTGCATTTTTTGTTTTGTTTAATTAGTATTTATTTTTTGTAAAGAATAATAACTTATAGCTTTTTTCCTATTTTCTAAACAGATAATTTTACTTTAAAAGATTTTTTTTTCAAAATATCAAGTATCTATTTTCTTTCAATAGATGTGATTTTTCCCCTTTTTGGAATATTTCTTAATAAAGCTTTAAATGCATTTTTTCATATATATTTTTTTATTTTTTTAGAAAGAGTCTATATAATATTAAGATTTTTCTCCATTTGAAATACTTTGCAGCTGATTTTTTGTATTAAATTTTTCCTTCTTTTATTTTTCAATTCAACTTACAAAGAAATGTAAGTTTTGCCAGTCTTTTAATATTTTGCAATAAAGATTTTATACTATTTTCCCTCCTTTTTTGAATTCAACCTAAAGAATGTATGTACATTTTGCTTTTCTTTAAAGAAATGCAATTAAGATTTTGAAAGCAATTTTCTCTCCTTTTATTTTAAAACGAAAAGAAGGCATAGTCTCTCAAAAGATGCTCAGTTTGTGTTTTTTGGTCAATATTTTGCAATTTTCCCTTCTTTAATATTCAACCTAAATTGGGGATGTGCATTTTTTTTTCTTTAAATATGTTAAAAAAGAATTATGAAAGCTATGAAACTTTCCCTTCTTTTATTTGAAATTCAACTTTTAGAAGAGAAAATCTCTAAAAAAATACACAATTTGACAATCCTTTCTTGTATATAAAATCAACTTATAGTAGGAAAAGTCTCTTTAAAGATTCACATTTTGCCACTCTTTAAATGTTTGAAAATCGCATTATTTCAATGTTTTTCACCTACCTCTATTCAAAAAATATATTTAATTAGCAATTTTTTTTTTACAATTGTCACTTCTTTAAGATAAGTTTTGACTAAATACAAGAAGGGAAAATTGTATAAACAACTTTATTGCAAAAAATAAAGCAACAGACAAAAAATGTGCAAAAATGATAGAAATGTTTCAAGAGAACATCTATAAGAGAATCTCCCTTCTTCAAGTTGAATATAAAAAAAGATGGGAAAATTGCATTAAAAAACATTATTGCAAAATATTTAAAGAAAGGCTAAATCGACATCCCTTCACCCAAAATACAGGGTTGAGATTAACGTTCCATCAACATTTATAGAGAGCTCAATGCAAAACTCGATAGAATAATGTTACCAACTCACACTTGCAAAACAATCAATTTTATTAATTAATAAAAACAGTAAATCTGCAACAAGAGTCATACATCGACACCTGGCAGTTTAGTCATTGAGTTATTCTATTAAAGGTCCCTGGTTCAATTCCCGTAGACTACACATTTCGTTTTGATGGATGAACTATTCCTTGAAATGGAATCGATGGCATAATTTTCTCGGTCATCTACAACTGTGTTCTCTGTGTCTGTAAATCTTACCGCTACTCTCTTTTCGGACGAGTGCTGTCTAGTTCTGGGTTATTTAGATTGAATTCGAAAAAATAAGGGAAACATGTGAATTTATTTAGAGATTTTTCCTTCTTCAAGTTAAATTATGATCAAAAGAAGGAATTAAATTATAACAGCTTAATTGTAAAAGATTTGAAGAGGTTTTTTCATCTTTAAGTTGAATTTCATATAAAAGAAGTGAAAATTTTATTTTAAAAAATCATTGCTAATTATATTGTTTTGGGAAAAATGTAAAGCTAACAAGAGATATTTCCTTCTAAATTTTCAATAAAAATATCAAAATTTCATTAAAAAGATTTATTGTGAATTATTCAAAAAGGAAACTATTTACTATTGAGGAAAAATAAAACAAAAATAATCTAGTAATAATTATGCCCAACGTCCATTACGCCAAACGTTTATTATGCCAAATGTCCATTATGCCAAACGTCCTTGATTGTTTTGGAACGAGTTATGCCAAACGTCCATTATGCCAAATGTCCATTATGCCAAACGTCCCTAATGTCTTGGACCAATTATGCCAAACGTACATTATGCCAAACGTCTTTCTTGAAAACCCGTTATGCCAAATGTCCATTATGCCAAACGGGGTACACCCCCCCCCCCTCAGGAAGCCCCAGAGCGCCTCAAATGCCATTTTTGCAAATTAAAAAAAAGAGCCTAAGAGAGACGAGCAATCGATAGGGCAACTTGTACAAAAAGGGGGTTATCTAGTATCAAAACTCTATACGCGCCAGCATCACGCGCCAGCATTACTCGCGTCTGCATGTGAAACTCAACTTAACTTGTCGACGAGGCGACGGAAATCGATCGTTCATGATTTTTTGCAGATTTTTCGAATGAATATTTCTCGAGAAATTATTTGATAACGAAGCTTGATTTTGAGTCGGAGCCAAAAGCAAACCCTGTACAAATTGATTTGCAAAAACACTACATTTAATTTTTTTTTATATATGTTTTAGAGGACATCAAATGCCAACTTTTCAGAAATTTCCAGAATGGGCAAACAAATTTTGACCGAGTTATGACTTTTAGAATCAATACAGATTTAAAAAAAATGAAATATTGGTCGCAAAAAAATTTCAGCTTCATTTTTCGGTGTAAAATCGAATTTGCAATCAAAATAGTCGCAGCTTGTAATTTTTTAAATTGATGCCCATGTTTGCCCACCTTTGAATTATTTTTTTTTAAAGCTGAGAAAATTCTTTAAATTTTGCTTCAATGAACTTTGTTGATACGACCAATAGTTGCTGAGATATTGTCATGCAATGGTTTAAAAACAGGAAAATTTATGTTTTCTAAGTCTCACCCAAACAATTCACCATTTTCTAATGTCGATATCGCAGCAACTAATGGTCCGATTTACAATGTTTGAACAATGAAACATTTGTGAAATTTTCCGATCTTTTCGAAAACAATATTTCCAAAAATATAAATCAAGACTAACATATCAAAAGGGCGTAATATTGAATGTTTAGCCCGTTTAAAAGGTTAGTCTTGATTAAAAAAAGTATTTTTTTCGACAAGATCGGAAAATTTCACGAATGTTTCATATTTTAACATTTTAAATCGGACCATTAGTTGCTGAGATATCGACATTAGAAAATAGCGGGTTGTTTGGGTGAGACTAAGAAAACATCAATTTTCCTGTATTTCAACCTTTGCATGGCAATATCTCAGCAACTAAGGGTCGTATCAACAAAGCAAAAAAAAAAAAGAATTTGCTCAGCTTTCCAAAAACAAATTCTCAAATGTTGGCAAACATGAGCACTAATTTAAAAAAATGAAAAACTGCGATTATTTTCAAAAAAGTCACCTTAAAATGGATTTATCTTGAAAACGGTGCACTTTATCAAAAAATCATTACATAACTTTTTGATTGCAAATTAAATTTTACATCGATAAATGAAGTTGAAAAATTTTTGCGACCAATATTTCGATTTTTTTTTTAAAAAATCTGTATTGATTCAAGAATTATAACTCGGTCAAAGATTTGTTGCCCATTCTGAAAATTTCTGAAAAGTTGGCATTTAATGTCCTCTAAAACATATCAAAAAATAAAAAAAATAGTGTTTTATTGCAAATCAATTTTTAGTGACAAAAAGTGAAATGAAAAATCACAATTTTTTTTTACTGTGTATCATTTTTCTCAGTGTAGTCCATATCAATACCTACAACTTTGCCGAAGACACCAAATCGATCAAAAAATTCCTTCAAAAGATACAGATTTTTGAATTTTCACATATCGTTTTTGTTTGGACAGCTGCCAAATTTGTACGGAAAATTATATGAACGAACTAATGATGCAAAATGGCTTCTTTGGGCATACCGAAGGCACCAAAAAAGTTTCAGGTGGATTAAAAAATACAAAAATTAAAATTAAAGAAAAAATACCGATTCCGTAAAGAACTGCTCACCTTTCTTTAGAATCTATGACATTTCCCCGAAACCCACATTCCCGAAAAGACATTTCCCTGAATGCCACATCTCCGAAAAGACACTTTCCCGAAATGCCATTTACCCGAAAATCATTTCCCCGAACAATCCATTTCCCCGAATGGCCACATCCCCAAATGGCGACTTCCCCTAAAAACCATTTTCCCGAATGGCCACTTCCCCTAATTTTCCACATCCCTGAAAATCATTTTCCCGAATGACCATATCCCGGAACGGCCATTTCCCCGAACGCCACTTCCCCAAACCCGGTCAGGCGGGTATGCCCGTTGCCCAGAACCGCGCGAGCGATCAATGAGATATCATGCACAATTAAACGTTCAAGAAATTCCGAGTTTTTGTCGAGCATTTTATACCAGCTTCACTTAAATTTTGAATATTTTCCAAGTTTGCGGAGTTAAAGAATTCGAACTCCGGATTTTGAGATTTAGTTACTCCAACTGCCTTTCAAAAAGAACTGACTCCAGCGAATCCAACAAAAACTCCGACTATGACAAATGATGTAGAGAATGAGTACATCTTGAGCAGAGCATATATTTATAATGAACAATAAGCGTGCCGCTTAATACAGTTGCCTATTTTTCACATTTCGTCGCTGTCGTGCTCGCTTGTCGTACGATGATTATGAGCCAAATTGAGTTAATAGCGCCATTTTGTGCAGCTCACAATGCCTCACCTTTTGACCTTTACAGATCCCCAAACTTCGATTTTAATTTTGAAATATTCAATCAAAACCGAAAAATGTTGACTCGTGCTAACTTGACAAACCTGGAAAATTGATGTAAGTGCGACAATTGGTCAAAGGGATTCCAGGTCAGAATGCGTTTGACACAAGTAAGATCTCGACTACCGTAAACATTTGTAAGGGACACTTCCCCCCCCCTCCCCTCGTGGACAATTGTCCATACAAAAAAAAACTTTTGTAAGGGACAATCGCCATACGCCCCCCCCCCAAGTTTCCACGTGGTTTATGGATGGTCCCTAATTATAACTCGGGACCTCGGCAACCAAATTCAACCAAAGTTCAGGACAAAGCACAGAATGGTCAACCAAACAAACCAAACAGTCCAGAATCCTTACCACGTGGATACCGTTTTGAAAAAAAAATCCCTTTGCTGAAATTGCCCATACAAAAAAAATCTCTTTAATGGAACGTGGATGATCTCAATATCCCGCTCCCTTTAAAAGCGTGGTTTATGAATGGCCTTGTACGGTTATTTGTTTTTTTCATATTTGAAAACACACGTAGGAGAATTTTATTCCTAAAAAACAATTTAGTTTATATCTAGCTTCATATATTCGGGAAAAATGAATTTGCAGGTAACCATTCGGATATATGCAAATTCGGGAAAACGACAGTTCGGTAAAATGGCCGTTTAGGTAAATGACATTCGGGGATATGGAATTTTCGGGAAAATGATTTTCGGGGATGTGGAATTTTCGGGAAAATGATTTTCGGGGATGTGGAATTTTCGGGAAAATGATTTTCGGGGAAGTGGCACTTTCGGGGAAATGATTTTCGGGGATGTGGAATTTTCGGGGAAATGATTTTCGGGGATATGGGATTCGGGAAAGTGGGATTCGGGGATAAGGGATAAAACCTGTTAATCAAGAACCACATTACCGACATGGATGAAAATTTGGGAGGATGTAGGGCTCGAAAAATGAATTTTGTTGAATAAATAAACGATTTCAATACTTCAATTTTCGACCGAATTTTCATTTGAAAACCGCCTGATCAGGTGAAAACACACTCCGAGTGGAACTGGTTCAGGTTCAGCCCATCCCCTTTCAAATGCGCCCAAGAGAGCTTAAATCCATAATGTGGGCTCTGAGAAACCCCCTACCACAAAATTGAGCACTATTTTACCACACACTGAAGTAACGCGTGCTCTACGGTAAATTGATCCCCAAAATTCGGATAATGGAGATAGACCAATTCTGTCATTGCCAATCGATCGGGCGTCGAAAATTGATCGTTCATGATTTTTTGCACATTTTTCGAATGAATATTTCTCTAGAAATGATTGGATAACGAAGCTTGATTTTGAGTCGGAGCTAAAGAAAGGCAAAAAATAGGAATTATATTTTAACAATTTGAGGCTTTCCCAAAATTTTGCAGAATGTTTTGTCGGAAATTTATCAAAACATTTGTTATGATTGTTTTGATTTCTTGTAAAAACTGAAGTCCACTTAACCATGACGTCCTCTGGGGCACATGTCCTCCCTGTGGCCGACCAGAACCTCCACCCAAGCCCCGGCAAACATACAAACAACAATAAATGCATAATTTAAGCTTATTGCTCGTTTTTGGTCATGGCGTGGAAAGGAAAATGATTACACTGGCGATAAATGGCAGCGCGCTTTTGCATTGCCCCGCGCAACGCGATTCATACAAACGTGAAAACCATTCATTGAACGACCTAACCTCAACCCGTTGCCTGGGTTGTCGAGGGGAGGGGAAACGCGTTGTATTTCTTTTCAGCCGAAGTTGTTTGTTTTATTTTTCCAGTGTAAACAATCGCGGCCTCCAATGTGCATTCGGATGCTCCTCGGAAAGATGTTGCTACATTCTTTGAAAATAACGGGGTTTAGAATTGCTGCATGGAATGCAAATCTCTTTTTGTCTGATTTCTCTGTTTAGTGAGGTCATTTCAGCTAGGATTATTTGTATGAACTTTTAAGAAATGGAAAATTTCTCATAAAATCAACTTTCGAAGCAGATTTCATGTCCCTGCGTGGTATCAAAAGTTCATCTTTGATTTCATCCGCAAATACCCGCAAACCTCTCTGACCCTCCCACCCTGATGGAACATTCCAGCGGGACTGCAAAAGTCGGAAGTTGGTCTCGAACTAAGCGTTCAGCAGTCGTCGTTCGGAAATCGTTTCCAATGCAAAGGTTGGGGGACAAATTCACTGCTGCTTGCACTGCAATTCCTGATTCCGATTCTATACTGCGGACACTTTTCCGTCGCGGTTTGCAAAAGCTAGCTGGGACGCAAAATTATTCGTGGTGACAAAGGTGTCGAATTTATATAAAGGGAGAGAGACCCGGCGATAGAGAGCGAGATTTGCAATTTGGCAAACGAATCACGTCTCAATACTCAAAATATTTAAATTTGATGCACATTCACAATTTGTCCATGATCGCTCTTCTGTGTTCTTTTGCATTTCCCCGGCTTTAACACGTTTCCATTGTTGGCGTTGCCAAAGAATGCATCGTTACAGGGATGGTACATCTGTGGAATCTGATATTTCAACTCTACTCTTTTTTCAAGTCTTTTTTTCTTACAAAAAGATGAGGTAATCATCATAAAATATACAAAAAATATGATCCAGCAGCATTTATGAAGAAAAATAAACCTTATTTTGGGTTTCTATATAAAATTATCATGCAAACCTAAAATATGACCAAGAATCGAAATTTCTACAAACTGACTTATTAAAAAATTAAAAGTTTTGTTTTTAAGGGCTCTAAAAGTGCTCCGAATATCACTTTTCTCTAAAACTTAACCCTGAATTGCTACGTTCAAAAAACTTATTTTTGTAGGTTCGCTCAGATGCTTTCTCTAAATTTGGTCGTAGAAGGCGTAGATTACGAGATAAAATTTTGGTGTCTTCGACAAAGTTGCTTGTAATGGCAAGCCCACACTTTCCACTTAATTTTGCGATCTGGACCACTGTGGATTGAGATGGACTATAAAGAAGATGGTCACATACCGCGTCTTATTCTGTGTTCTTACTTTTTCAAATCTAAAGCAATGAATCAAACAATCGATCGCTATTACGTCGCCATCGTGCTAACTTGTCGTACGTGCATTTTGGGCCAAATTGAGTTAACCTGGCCATGGTCTTCGTTTTCTACATACACGAATGGTATTCCGGGTCTCTAGGACCCAGAAATGTTTTCGGCTGCCAAAATTCGAGATTGTAACCGATTTTGGATGTCTTGGCCGCGAATGAAAGGCTAGGATGTCTACTTTCTGAATCCGACCGGCAGAACCGGTTTTGGACACCATGGCCACCGGGAACCTGCTATAACCGAAAAGAGTCCTTTTTGAGGAACCAACTTTAAGGAACTGTATCTCCGAAACGATTGCACATACCAGGTTGCTTCCGGTTTTATTCGACAGATAATAACCTGAATTTTAAGACCCAAAGTATATAATTGGTCCATAAAGACCACCGGTTCCGGTAACCCGGAACTTCCGGAAAACTTGATTTTTGCAGTTTTTGACATAAAACCGTCACACGGACCAGTCTTTTGAAACGGATTATTTTGCAAATCATTGCAGAAAAATACTACATACTACCCCTGATTGTTTGGTATCGGTTCTGGCCAACTGTGGCCAATCCGGAACCGGTTCCAGGGTACCACTAAAACGGTTCCAATAATTGTCACGCTAGAAACCCGTCATGTTGCATATCAAACTTCATGAAATTGCATGTTATGACCATCTGAGGTAATGCCGATGTCCCCTGACCCATCCTGGTCACTCCGGAACCGGTTACCGTTGGCCACTGGGGGACACTATCGGAATATGCAATGAACCCTATCATCCGACGTATCAAACTTCATGAAATTGAAAGTTATGACCATCTGAGGTCATGCCGATGACCGGGTTCCGGGTTACCGGAACCGGTGGCCTTTATGGACCAATTATATACTCTGGGCCTTTATGGACCAATTATATACTCTGGGTCTTAAAATTCAGGTTATTATCTGTCGAATGCAACCGGAAGCAACCTGGTATGTGCAATCGTTTCGGAGATACAGGTCCTCAAAGTAGGGACCTCAAAAAGGATTTTTTTCGGTTATAGCAGGTTCCCGGTGGCCATGGTGTACAAAACCGGTTCTGCCGGTCGGATTCAGAAAGTAGACATCCTAGCCTTTCATTCGCGGTCAAGACATCCAAAATCGGTTACAATCTCGAATTTTGGCAGCCGAAAACATTTCTGGGTCCTACAGACCCGGAATACCATTGGTGTCAGTTTTTTTTGGTAGGCACTTCCGGTGGCCACCGGAAGTTCATTTTTGGTCAGAATGTGTGTCTTAGTAAGTTACACAAAGTCACAAAATTTCAGATCTCTAGGTGTTTTTGGTCAAAAGTTACAATCACTTTTATAGTGCTACTGGGTCCTATAGACCCGAAGACCATGCCCGGGTTAAGAACGCCATATTGTGCAGCTCACAATGCCTCAGCTTTTGACCTTCACAGATCTCCAAAATTCGATTTCAATCCTGAGATATTCAACGAAGTCCAAAAAAACTATATGCATTTTTGTCACTTTTCATATGAAATAAGATTCACACACATTTCTGACTGAAGTGTCAATTGATTAATCTACTTGAAAATTATCAATTTTGATTTTGGTAATTCATTTTCGAGTGATAATGAAAAAGCAAAAAAAAAATCTCGATTTAGCTCCGAGGGGGAATGGGTTAAGCTCAGCACACCTCTACAATTCCGTCCTACAATGGAAAGCAAGAAGTCAAATTCAAACCACTATAATGAATAGGCACCGCTAACTATGTCACAGATGCACTACAAAGAGCCAGATGCACCGATCTTTATCATTCAATGAACTGAGCCAACCCTACGCTGTGACTCGCGGATTACAGCGCACCGGTGATGACGTCAGGGGCATACTCACAGCTCTTCGAGAGTGTTGTTCGCTTTCATAATATTTAACCAAAACCAGCTAGGCGCACAAATGAATGACTTTATTGCTGGCGAGCTGCCGTTCAGCAATGAGAGAAATATTTTGGTTTCGAATGGAATTCCAAGAATGAATGTTTGTAGATATTTTTTGTCTTTATTTGTTTGAGAATCGAAAAAAATCTAGCCAATGCCGAAATAATTTACGACAGCCGCTTGACCGAGATGGCGCTGAGTGGTAGCTGTTTGGTGATTTGTTTAATATTTGTTTGAATGATTGTTAGGAATTTTATATTCAATGTTGACTATGTATGCCAACCTGCTTCGATACAGTCGCTAGTCAGCAGTTGGACTCACAATCCAAAGGTTGTCCATTCGAATCCCAGGGTGGACGGGAACTCTGGACCAACACGACAAATTTGTTTCGGTAGATGCTGCCACGGTACTCTTCAAGGTTTATGGAGAAAGAGGCAAAAAATAAGTTCTAGGACTCGAAATCACCAAAGTTTTTCAATTTTGAGGGAAATATATTGAAGCAAAAATTTTCAGTTTTGTTCCTTTAGCAGTCTAAACAGTCAGATTCCGAAAAAAATGAACAACCTCTGAATGCTTTTCGTAAGTTGAAGCTGTGTCATTTTAAAATCCATTCCGTTGCCCAATTTACGACGCCTGTGACGCCAAGTGATTTCCCTCACATTAATTGTACGCTCGCCGTTGATTCCTCTCGTGACAAATTGGACACGTGGTTTGAGGAACGCGAGCAACTCGAAAGTGCTTTCCTTTTTTTAACTTCTGTTGCGATGATTTATTTTGGCAGGTTTGTCTTAGTGATACCATCAAAATGCCAACATAGTTCATTTTTCTTGCACGCCATTTAGGAAAGGGAGGGAAGAGGAAAAGTCGGTAGTGGGTGGTGAAACAGGGTCATCTTCCAAAGTTCTGCGAAGCAACGAAAAAAAAAAACACACCAAGTAAGACATGTGCGTGTCAGCTCTTCACTGAACCAGAAGAATTTAGGTGATTCTGAGCTGCTCGGAACGAGGAGGTTATTTTCTTTCGTGATCAAAACGATTGATGACATCGTAAAGAAGAAGAAGAGGCGAAGTAACACTTCTTTTTTTCGCGACGAATCCGCTGATTTGACACGGGTTGGGGGGAGTATCTTGCGATGAAGAAGCTCTTTCATCTGGCGAAGTGTTGACGGAGCAGAAAGTTAATGCTGCTCGCGCAAGCTATTAGAGGAATAAGTTCTGCAACTTTGTTTGATTACTCGATTCTGTATTGCTACTAACCTTCAGGTCCAGGTCACGCACCAGGTGCTTCCCGAAGGACGTTCCGCCCGTCTTCTGGATGTGCAGAAACACCATCACGTCGTGGGCGTTCATGTCGAACTGGAAGTCATCGTTGAGCACCTCCTCGTAGCTGAGGCCCGGATTGGCCAGCAGGTTCTGCTGGACCGGTTTGCCGAGGTTGTCATGTTCGAAGCCGGTGATCAGCTCCTGGTTGGTAATCACTTCCCGCCGCGACAGGGCGCACACCTGGAACAATGTTTGAGAGAATAAAATGGTATTGTAATGTTTGATTCACACAGACACACACACGTGCTGGAATGTCCCCACAGGTCTGTCCATCTGTTGAAGTGCGCACACACCAGCCTGTTGATTCAATTGATGGCAAACACACACAGAAGCACAGAAACGGACCTGCCGGTTCGCACGACAATGTTGTCTGCGCATAATAAAATTAATCACGTTTTATCACCTTGGACAATTTGGGTGGTGTGAAGTGATTGAAAATGAGCGAAGCAATCATACCGTGTCTGGTTATTGCTTTTTGTAACACGGACTGTCAAAAAAAAAACTATATTTTCACTTGACGAAGAATGATTTAAATACAAAAAAATTATAAAAATGTAAGTCAACCTAAAAACACCTCAATACGCAAAAGCATCAGTTCCACATTATTTTATGCCCAATTCTGAAAATACAAATTATTAGAAAATGGTTGAAGCACTATTCAAAAAGTATGTTTTTCTCAGAATTAAGTAGCATTATTAAATGAGAAAAAAAATAAAAGTGAGGAAAATGTATAACACACTTTCAATGCCTAACATAAATCTTCCAATCAACCCCAAAAGATTATTCTAATTATTTTTGTCACGTAAAATAAATCTTTCCCAAGAATTCCTCAATTTTGATTACATTTATAATTTCAGATGATTCCACGAAGTCATGTGATAATCAAAGCGCTAAAAACACGCCAGGCATTAATGCAAAAAGATAAGCTTAAACTCCAGATCAGACCTTTACGTTTGCCGATCAAATTAGCACGATTGCTATTGTAGTTTCAAAGAGGTCTTCAAATGTATATTGTCTCGTTCTCCACTACCAGTTTTAATAGTTCCATAAAGGTCTTCTTTAGGTTATCAAAAATAACCTTGTTCTATTTAAATCAATTATTTTGACAAGTTTTATCAATAAAAACGTTCAGAAATCCACCTTTAGGTGGTTGATGCCTTCCTCTCATTTAAAGTGATCACAACCCCCCTAAAGGGTCCACATGTTTATGATTCTCCCCTAACGTTCGCAGCACCTACCCAGTTAACTGAATCGGAATTATGAAACGGAATTCAATTCGAATCGTTTACGTATTCCGTTTCAAACGCGTTCCGTTGTTGCGTTTGAAACGGAATACGTAACGATTTGAATTGGATTCCGTTTCAGAATTCCGATTGAGTTTACTGGGTAAGGGGTCCTAATAAAAATAAGTGATGAGTAAAAAAACAAACTTCCTGCAGACTTTTTGTCAAAATTATACAGACACGGCATCCCTCTACATGGCTTTTTCGTGGCGATCAGACCCGACCAGTTGAGGTTATGTGAATTCAGACCATTTTTTAAAACGCTTGTAATTTAAGATAGGTAAGTCAGATCTTGAAAATTCTTCCTCCACCTAAAAGGTCTTCTTATATGCTTTCTAAAAATATATAACATGTGAGGGTTTCATGAAAAACACACCCTTTTTACCGTAATTTTAATTTAATATTAAACAGTTTTTTTAACATGACTTTTTAAATACATGATAAAACTGCGTGGAATTAAATAGCAACTTAGGGGACGTTACACACAGACATTTGCTCAGCTGGTGATTCTGAGTCGATATGTACAAATGAAGGTAGGTCCAGGAGGTCTAAATAAAAAGTTCATTTTCCGAGTGATTTTATAGCCTTTCCTCAGTAAGGTGAGGAAGGCAAAAAATATTTTTTATGTTTCGATTATCCGAAGGTTTGTATGGGACTTCGGATAGTTGAATAATTAACAGTAGAAAAAATCTATTTTTTCACTTTTAACATCAAATTCGTGTTCAAAACTGAATGGTAGGCCATTCTATTAAATCACCAAAATGTATTTAATGCTTTTTCTCGAATATTCACAATTCGTTATTTCAAAAATCTAACTCTCTTTCGATTAGTTCAGGGGCCTTACTTATGCCAGACAAACAAAAATGAGTCAATCTCCACCAACTCACACAGCCGTACCGTTAATAGGGTGGCATTGTTATAATTAAAATCTATTTTAAAAATAAACTTTAACTCGTAAGATTTTTTTAGAGTAAAAGTTTGGAAAATATGTTCTGCGGTAGGCGAAAACTAATGTCCATGTAGTGGCCTTAAAAAAGCTGTTATTATGACATTTAGACTGACATTGCACAGAAAAAAAGTGTGAATTTACTCGACACGGAAAAGATGAATCACATGTAAACTCAGTTGATGTAAACTTAAGATTTGATGTAAACGGAAATGCATACGATTTTAGTCAAGTAACCTCATTTTGACACATTTGAAACACAGTCACGCTGCAAAACCTCAATGTTCCATTATTTTTTATTTTTCTTTTTGATTTTTCTATAGCTCGCTAATTTTTTTAATGTGTTATGATGGACTTGAAGTGCAAACTTGTTATCAATAATGTTGACCGGTCGAATGGTTTTTGGAATCGCTTGGAATTTTCTAAACATTGACTTTTCGAAATTATCAAAAAAAAACATTTTAAAAAATTTCTATATTTTATAGATTTTAGATTGTAAACCGTTATCATGAAAACTTTTGTGATATTTTGACAATGCTCACCGTTTTCAAGTTATAACTGTTTTCAAATAATAAGTCAAAAATATTTTCTACCATCTTTTTTTAACTTTGAAAGTTTTTGATCTATTCTTTCCAGGGGGTAGCGAAGAAGCCGCCATCTTGGAAGTTCAGATAACAAACACTGAGAATCAGTATTATACATAGTGTACGGGCGCTCTGTTTGATCGACCAAAAGAAAACAACAAAAAAGGTAAACAGAAAAATCACTTTTTTTGATATGGATTTTCAGCCAATATTGTAATCTCCAATAATATGATAGAATTTGCCATCAGCAACACAATTCGCGTGTTTTTTCGAGGTTTATTGCGAAATTGCGAAAAAAAAAATAAAATCAAAAACCCAAACATTGATTTGTTATGGGCTACTATTTGACAGCTAGTGCCTTCCATCGGATGAGGAAGTAAAATGTCGGTCCCAGCCTTGGTTGTTAGGCCGTTAAGTCATTCCAGGTGTAGGAGTCGTCTCCATGCCATAAGTACAAACAACACACCAAACCAAGCCTGCTCCGGTGGAATCGCTGGCGGCGGTTGGACTCGCAATCCAAAGGTCGTCAGTTCAAACACTGGGGTGGAAGGTTCCTTGGAGTAAAAAGAGGTTTGGGTGCTCTCCCCATTCAAGCCTTCGGACTCCTAGGTTCGAGCAGAAACTTGCAATAGAGACCACAAAAGACCCGGGGGTCGTTAATGTGGATGGTTTGATTTGATTTGCTTTTGTTGTGGGCTCTTTTTTGACAACCGTTCTAATGTCGACTGCTGTCAGTTTGCTTTGGCCGGAATAGGGTTGCCATCCCACCGATTTTTTCGTAGCCACAAATGTTTTGGAATAGCAAGAATGGTTTTCTTAGATTATTTTTAGAAAAAAAATAATTTAATAAACATTTATAATTGAACAAAAATATGACAAAATTTTACAAGATTGTTTGTTGTTGAATATATATAAAAAATTGTGGCCTTATTGAAAAGTGCTTTGAGCAAATTATATATTGTAAATTTCATTTTTTTTTCAGCCTGGACCCGTGGTGTAGGGGTAAGCGTGATTACCTCTCACCCAGTCGTTCTGGGTTCGATCCCAGAAGGTCCCGGTAGCATTTTTCGAGACGAGATTTGTCTGATTACGCCTTCCGTCGGACGATGTAATTGTTGGCCCCGGACTAACCTAAAAAGGTTAGGTCGTTAGCTCAGTCCAGGTGCAGGAGTCGTCTCCCTGGGCCCTGTCTCGGTGAAGTCGCTGGTAGGCAGTTGGACTAACAATCCAAAGGTCGTCAATTCGAATCCCGGGGTGAATGGGAGCTAAGGTGTAAAAAGAGGTTTGCAATTGCCTCAACAATCAAGCCTTCGGACACCTACACACAAAAAAGTATTTCTGAATGTTACATCATTTGTGATGTAACACTTTTGCACGTCATTAAACATTTAAATTTAAATGAAATTTGATGTAAATTTGCAACAAATTATACGTAAAAACATGATTTTACGTGTGATTCAACCGTTTGCGTCGAATCTCAAGTTTACATCAACTGAGTTTACATGTGATTCATTTTTTCCGTGTTGAGTAAATACACATATTTTTTTCTGTGTAGTTTTGAGTAGGAATCTCACAATCGAGAACACCAAGGCAATGCTGTAGAGCAAATAATTTGGTTTTGAATTTTTTGTTATTTTTTGCCTTTCTTACTAAAGAAAGGTATAGTTTTTAGAAACGTCATTTTCATCTTCGTAAATAAGACGATACAGCATGAGTATTAATCGGAAAATCGCCAAAAAATCACACTGCATTGATTTTCGACGCTCTATCGATTCATCTTGACAGAACTCGTCTATCTCCAACCCTCGAATTTTGAGAAAATAAATTCCGTGGAGATCGAGTGATGTTTGGGTTATTGGAGATTCGAAAAGTAAGTTAAATTTCGTTTAAAATGATATGTCTCTCAATTTTTTTCTTATTTTTTTTTTTCATGAACGCTTGTTCACGATTTTGGGAACTTATTATTCTCCGTGTGGTCTTCAAGTATTCAAGTTTTTTAGTATTAAGTCGTCACCGTCGCGCTAACTTGTCGTACGTGCATTTTGGGCCAAATTGAGTTAAGAACGCCATTTTGTGCAGCTCACAATGCCTCACATTTTGACCTTCACAGATCCTGAGATTTTCAATAAAAACCAAAAAAGCTCAGTGCATTTTTGTCACTTCTCAAATGAAAGAAGTTTCAATCTTGTCGAGATTTCTTGACACAGCCTGAAAATTGATGTAAGTGCGACGATTGCCCAAAGGGACTTCAGGTCAGAACGCGTTTGACGCACGTACAAGATAGACTACCGTCACTATATTTCGGGACTCCGATAACCAAATTCTACCACACTTCGGGGCAATGCACAGAATTGTCAACCAAACAAAATGTGTTTGTTATTGTTTGCATTGCGTGTTTTCGTTTTTGTTTTTTCAGGATCAAACATTAAAACGCGTTTTTCTCGGAACGCCAAAAAGCAACGTACGACATGATAGCACGACAGCGTCGTTGTATCAATTCGACAATTCTTTAAGTTTCAAGTATTCAAGTTTTCTAGTATTCAAGTAAACTAGTCATCAAATCTTCTAGTGTTCGAATTTTCAAGTCTTCTAGTATTCATTGTTTGATGAATCGTGTTTTCCAGTCTTGAGGACTTTTACTTTAATTAAATCACGAAGTCTTGAAGTAAGTCTCCTAGTCTCCATGTCTTCAAGTCTACTTGACTTCATAACATCAACTCTCCTAGTCTGCAAGCACAGAGTAACCCAGAGGGAAGACTGGCATTTGATTTTTTGGTTAAACTTTGCGGTACATCGCATGTTTGCTGCCAGCAAACCATATGGAGCCAAAAATTAAATGACTTTTCTTCGGTTTGTTCTCTCTGGGCTACTCAGTGCTTTCTAGTCTTAAAGTTTTCAACTCTCTTATTTAACAAGTCTTCAAGTCTTCTAGTTTTCAAGTATTCATGCCACCAAGGCTATAAGTCTTCAAGTCTTCTAGTCTTCTAGTCTTCAAGTCTTTTAGTCTTCAAGTCTTCAAGTTTTCAAGTCTTCAAGTCATTAATCAATCCCCACCCAAATAAACGCCCTTACCTGATCCGGACAAAAGTACCCGAACCCGATGATACCGGCGATGGTCAGGAACAGACAGATGATGACGATGGGGCGGAGCCGCCGGCGGGGCTCCATCTTTTTGATTTCGTACACTCCACTCGATAGTAGCAATGTCAGATCACTATCTACTTTGACCGAAACACTCTTTTTCATATCCAACGACGGTATCATTACTTTTTTCATTGCCGGGCTGACGTTTTTGTTGTTTGTTGACTTCGTCTGCGGAACCTTTTTTCTTGTAGAGAGAGTACGATACGATGGAAACAACAACAACGAGAGCAACAACACCAACACACAACACAAATTATGTCACAAAGTTTTTGCTGCGTACGCTGTCCCGGCCGTTTCGTCTTCTGTTTATCTTCTCCGATACGGGTAAAATTTTAAGTGATTGGCTGGTCCTAGAAGCGACCACTATTCCTTGTATAGATGGGAGATATGTTTCGATTGGTTTTTTTTTTTGTTTTTTTGGTTTGATCCACACCGTTTTCAGCTCATATGATTTGTTTCATTATCCAATCAACATGCAGGCCACGATTTTCTTCCTTTTGATACTGCTGATGATGGGTCTCTAGACTAGCATAGCAGCACACATAAATCACACACACTAAAATTGATTCCTTCTAGCTCTTTTTTTATTTGACTTTGTCTCACTCACTCTAGCACAATCTCTTCATTGAGCTCATGCAAGCAGCATAATGGATACTTCCTGTGTGTCTGGTCTGGGGTCTGCCGCTGCTGCGCCCTGGCCACTACTTTCGTTACCATCGATTCCAGCCCTCGACCTCTGGGGCTTTGTTTTGTTTGTTCTAGGAACTCTGCCACTGCGCCGTTAAGGAACATCGGATTCCATTTTCAGTGGCTGACCTTCGGAGCAGAGTTACTTGCTGCATGTAGTACTACTACCGTTCGTGTCCTCCTGGCAGGTTACTACGTAGTCCTATTCCCTTCTTTTTCAGACACTTTCACACAGGGTTCGAACTCCAATCGAACCTGGCATTTGCATTTGCTAAATTTAGAATGCGTTCCCGAATTCTCCTGATGAAGTGCTAATGGCGCGAGAAAAGTTTCCGGCGAAAGGTAAAAATAGTACTACTTCGCACTACCCTTCGACACTACGCAGACACTAACTTTTCCTGATTTTTCCCGGAAGGAATTTTCCCCTCAAAATACACTATCTCCAGTCACAAACACTCATAAAAACAGCTTGCACTCGCGACGCCCTATGTTGCCTCACCAAATTACACACATAAATCAAACAATTCTATGGCCCGACCATCGAAAACGGTCCAATCTGCTTTAGCACCCCCCCGAAATTCCGGACTCCGGAGTCTGGCTGGCCTTCCGTCTTTTTTTTCACGCACTAGCCTGGCCCTTCCTTGCGCTTTGTGTCAGACTGTCTGGCAGTTCGTCCTGCGTTGGCCTCTGCTTTTGACTGAAGTTGACTTCTTCTCTTGCCTTGGTGCAGCAGCAGCAGTGTCGTCGAATAATTCATTATTTTTCTTCGTCCTTCACTGTGTCACTTTGACAGATGACGGGTTTATTATGACGCTTGGGAGCGTTACTTTGACGCAGGTACAGAAGGTCGCTTCGACGATGCGATATCTGGCGGAGAATAGCTTCGTTGGTGTGAGCTAGGGAGCCACCTGGTAGTGGTTTTTTTATACCACCCTTAAATGCTTGAACGGGCGTATTTCCAGCCCCTGGAAACTCAAGAAAATTTCTTAATCTGGTTGTTGGATGGTGTGAGGGTAAATATTGGTATTAAAAATTTGGAGGGTGGGTGTGGTATATTGTCCGTTTCACTCGAAGGTACACGCCGCGCGGCATTTCAGAATGTGCCGCAGACATTGTTGCCAGCGATTTTCTGCACTTTTGGTGCAATAAAAAACATACCCGGCAACAATGCCATGCGATTCGAAGAAGAAGATCAACAAAACGCGCAGTATGGGATTTGACAGCGCGCATTTGTCGAAAGCGCGGCGCGTCGTTTCGAGGCTGATATGCCGCGTGTCTTTTTCGGGAATACGCGCAATATCCACGAAGGGAAACTGAGTCAGTTAACAAAAGTATAGAATCCAAAGATTAGTAAAAGTTGAGTTTTAAATGAAAGCAAAGTTGATTTTAAATAGTAGGGTACGTTATCCATTAGTGGACCCCTTTCCTATAGCGGACACTCTGAAGGGATTTGATGAAAAATTCAATGAAATCACAATTTCAAGCGTGTTGTTGCCTACAAATCTTTTATTTGGCATGTTCAGCATCATTTAAATCAATGTTGACTGATATCGAATTGTCCTTTTTACCAAAATGAGTGTTTTGAGTTCGATATCTAAAATCAGCCATGGCCACTAGCATTTTCACAACAAAACTGCATTTATGTTTTATGATTGAATTAACCATCCAATCATTTTTGACTGATTATTTAACTTCAGCAAATCGAAATAATGTAATTTTAAGGATCTTTACTAAAATAAAGCGAAGAGCTGCCATTTTCGAGCAAAAATTAGGGGGGTCCAATATAGGACAACGAAATCCAAACTTTTCCAAAAGTGGACCTCTGTTAATTTAACCTTCAAAAATGAAGAAAACTGTGTATTCAAGCAAAAGTTCCTCTAAAACATACAATAAATGCATGTTGTTATCAACCTAAACGCATATTTTTTTCAATTATGAGTATAAATAATAGGGTGTTTCATTCGAACAAAAAAGTTCTCAGAATCAGGCAAACCGAGGCTCCCCTAGTAAAGGATACCCATAGGGACTCTCATGCCAAATACCAGCCCATTTGGTTGAGAATTGGCCTGTCCCCAGCGGTTCAAAGTTTACATGTAAATTACTATGGGATTTTTATACTTTTCGTTCAATCGTTCCTATAGGTCTGGTGACAACATGGATTCACTCGGAATAAAGACAGGTGTGTAGGGGATGGTCCAAGGAACAATTTCCAGAAGGAATTAAGGTTGTCCATTCTGTCCCCAAGGTGCGCATTGGATCGACGTCCAGTGTCTCCAGAATCAACGAATCACCCTTCAAATATAAGCATTGTCCTTAGTATGCTATGACGGCTAGCTGAAAATTACGACGCCCCATGTCAGACGGTGAACACGTGGGGAAGCATCGATTGCATTATTATTACAAAATCATCATGTTAAGTTATTTGGAATAGTTCAAATTGTTACAGGTACATCAAAAATTATAATTTTATTACTTTAAAGTATGTTTCTGAGCCAAAACTTGAGTTAATACTCTGCCACGTGTTCACCGTCTGACATGGGGCGTCGTAATTTTCAGCTAGCCGTCATAGCATACTAAGGACAATGCGTACATTTGAAGGGTGAATCGTTGATTCTGGAGACACCGGACGTCGATCCAATGCGCACCTTGGGGACAGAATGGACAACCCTAATTCCTTCTGGAAATTGTTCCTTGGACCATCCCCTACACACCTGTCTTTATTCCGAGTGAATCCATGTTGTCCCCAGACCTGTAGGAACGATTGAACGAAAAGCATAAAAATCCCATAGTAATTTACATGTAAACTTTGAACCGCTGGGGACAGGCCAATTCTCAACCAAATGGGCTGGTATTTGGCATGAGAGTCCCTATGGGTATCCTCTACTAGGGGAACCTCGGTTTGCCTGATTCTGAGAACTTTTTTGTTCGAATGAAACACCCTAATAAATATAGCTGTTTTCATGTTAAAAGTACCAAAAATGCTGAAGCCGTAAGAATTTATAATTAATCAAAACTATAGTTCATTGTACTTAACTAAAGCATCATAATTGCAGTTTGAAATGATATTTTATAATAATAAATCAATAACAAAACTTTTTTTTTTTTAAATAAACATGCGCGGTTTTATCAGCAACTGTAAACAAATCTATTATTTAGTTTCGATCAACCATTTATGTAATCATTATGGAAAAATTTACATCAAGATTACTTTTTTTTTATTATTTTTATGTTTATAGTGGTTTTTGAGACGTTTTCTCTGATCTTTTTCGGAAATAAATGTGTTTAAATGTCCTTTGGTTTTTTTTATTGTTTAAAGCCAAATTTGTTAACAAAACATAATTGTTTATAATGAAAAGTGAACAAAATCCATCTTTTATTCATTATATCTATCATTAGACCTACACAATGCATCAAAACATCAAATATCGGTTAAATTTGGTATAAAAATAACAGTTTGCCTATAGTGGACCCGGGTCCACAATCGGATTATGGACCCGGGTCAACTATAGGAAAAGGGGGTCCATAAAGGGGAAAAAAACTTTTTTTTCAAATGGCTATTTTTCTGCTCAAAAACAAATAAACTGATGAAACAAATAGTCAAAATTGTTCAAAAGACTTCAGTTTTCATTGTTTTGTACAAAGGGTTATGAAAAAGGGCTTAAAATATTGAAAATTTGTGAAAATGTGCATCGGCTCTACTAGGGGGTCCACTAATGGTTAAAATACCCTATGTAGGATCTTTTCTTAGAAATCTTTTGTAAAGATAGGATGTTTCAACCATCAACCTCTGATCTCACATCCATTTCTGTCATGTCTGAATTTGCAGCACAGCTCAAAATGAGGTTACTTGCCTCAAATCGTATGATGATCATACAAAATAGGTAGACAAATTTATACAACTCTGTATCTTGAGAGGGGATTTTGTGACCGATTTGGTGTCTTCGGCAAAGTTGTGTGGCAAATGGGCAGTATTCATGATTGCTGAGAGTCGCAGGACTCTCGCCCTTTGCTATTAGTAAGTATCCAGCAAAGCAAAGTGTATAGCATGCATTTGATACTGTCAACTCCCATTCGGCTGTGTTCTCGTCGCTGTCATGTTGTAAACTGGAGCCGAGGGGGGTCCTGTTGTGAATTCTAGTTGGAGGTGGTCCGAAGATCATTGAAGAAGGTAGAATTCGCCATCACCCAAGACACGAAGGCACGAAGGATAGACCATGTCTTGGGGGGTGAAAGGATGATAGGATTTAGTGATAATACCACAATTTAATATTTGTCTTTCTCTCTTATTTCAGACAAAATGTCTGGTCCGAATCCAAGGTGTTGCAGAAATCTTCCACTATACAGAAGGGGTCTTCCTTCTATCATTTCCTGTATTTTGAAAAAAGGTGGTGCCCCGAATGTGGACATATAGCTTATCACATTTACTCCATACGGTGTGAACGTGACATGCTGTATGTTTGCAATTGGTGCATTGGCTATTTTCAAAACAAGATAGATGTTTACTATTCTTTTAAGATACAATTTAGTAAAATCTAAAATCTATCCATCTATTTATTTTGCTATTGCTATAACTTGTCCCTTACCTCACAAACTTTAACTACTCTATTCTTCAAACTTGGAATCGCAATACATTATTGTAGAAATGTAACTGCTGAAAAAAATTGGTAAGAAATTTGGGCATAACTGTTATTAATATGATTAAAGGTACGTTCAATCTGTTTTATTATATATATTAACTATTCTAGTTTGCTTGTCTTGTCCCATATTTCACAACTTCAGTTGTTTTCTTGTAAACTTCTCGTTACAAGTTGGTATTTCTGTCTAGTTGCAAAATAAGGTTTCTTTATTCTTTCTTTCTGTGTTAGTCTGTTCCAATGTTCGATTTTATTTTACATTGTACTTATCCCATTTTTTCTCTTTTTCTCTTTCATGTACCTTGCGAGCATACGATGACCGAAAAAGTCATTGTATCAGCCAACACACGTGTATTTTTCACAAAGCCGCGAAACAGAACAAGTATTTTTATAAGTGCGTGAATAACAATCGGTCGTTGAAGCTCAAAAAATGTGAGAACAATATCGCGCCGTTGTTCAGTGATAATAAGGAGAAGAAATTAGACGAAGATTCCGCATGAAGAATATAGCGGAAATTATGTGTTAATTGCACAATGAGTGAAGGTTTGAAGTTGACACTATCAAAAGGGAATGGTAAGATGCAATAGTAATATTGCTAGGTTTGATAGTGTCAAAAGGTAAGATCAAGGAATAAGGATTATATGAAACTATATTGTCATAATTATTGTATTCACTGAAATATCTATCCGCTTTCTACCCCCAATGTGTCCTGCACTGGGGGTGCCTGGGGTAACTTCGAGTTGACCTGGGCCGCCCGAGGAATTATGTCGTAGGTGGTTCGTGTACTTCTCACTCACCTCTCCTCGCGGCAAGGTTTTCCGTAGGTCTACACTCGAACATGCAACATGGGACAGCATGAATCTTCAGCTGAAGCCGGACGAATGTATTCCGAAATTACAGAATTACAGAATTACAGATTTGGTGTCTTCGGCAAAGTTGTAGAATTGAGACTTCAAGGAAAAAAAATACTGAAAATAAAATTCCGATTTTTTATCCATTCGTAGTGCTTAATCAGATTTTAGAATATTTGAATTAGTGACAAAAACCTTAAATAAAATTTGATTCAGCCTTAATTTTGTTATTTTCTTTCAAGAAAAAAAAATACCAGAAAAACACGATTTATGTAGCCTTCCAAGTAATATTATAGGTTTTAAGTAGGCCATAAGAGGTAGGTTGCCATAAAAAATTGAGTTGAACCTGCGCAGAAATTTAGTTGGTCGGCGTTATTTTGATATTTTAACAGACATCTTTTTTCCTGCATTATTTTGATTCCGATGAGAAAGGACTTGTGATATTTTCAAAAATGTGAGCAACCATTATAATTTGAATTATTTTATTACAATAATTTATTAATTTTCATTTCTACCGTACTATGATACAACAACTTATCCACTTAACAAATAATGAGAGAGTGGCAAAACATTACTTTGACTGCACGCAAAACCGATCCTGTCTGACGATTGCGTACAGTTTTGAGAGTTTGTATTATTATTTTATGTTTGCTTAGTTGATATCTATTTTTCTTCGTATGACACAGAAAAAAGGTTGTTTGTTATTGTTTTGCCGTTCTCACGAGGATTAAACTAAAAACTACAATCACATCGAGCCCCAACTTGGAGTTGGACTTCGAGAGGAATGTCGTCCTGCACACGTTGATTGGTTGGTTGGAGCGATAACCAATTTGTGCCGTTCACTCACTGGTAGCTCAATTTTTCTTTTGTTTTTGCGTTTAATTTACAGAAATCGAATAATTTACTTGTTTTACACACTCATATGCTTTAATTACACACAAATACCGGAAGTAGCCATGTTTCTTCCAGTTGTTATTGCTTTTAGCTAAATATTTTATTCATTTTATTCCAACGTTCAAATGGTTAAATAGTAGCATTACGTTTCGGTACAAAATTGTTTTAGGAAAGCCAACGTTGATTTTCGCTCGATTATCGTTACATTTGATTGACGTTTGACGTGTTTTACCAGTAGTTTTACACAGATTGTATATAACGTTGATTGCGTAGAAAACTAAGCTCTGCGGTGATTGTTTAACTCACCCCTCTAGTGTGTCTTCTCGCGGTGGTGCTTTGTTCTTCTTCCTATCTTCATCAAATCATTCAAAAAAAGTTTGCCGAAGTGCTGAGCTGCGTTGACAGAAAAAGTAGATCCGCTTCAAAATCACAAAAAGTCAGTCTCATAAATGGCTTTTCCCACGCACCACCACCCCGTGTGTGAGTGTGTGGGGTTCTACCCTTAATTTTTGTCGATGAGAAAACCAAATCGTTTTGATAACAGCTTAACAGAGTTCTATAAAAAAAAAACGGTTTCCCTTTGGACTACTAATTTTGGTGTTCTGAAATGCAGGATAGGATATATGAAGTAGCTGTCCGTGACATTGTTATCCACAAATGATTCTTTAGATTAAGCCACAATTTGACACACCTGTTGTAGCGCCCTCTTTTGACCATTTATTTTTACCAATATTTCAGCCAAGATATTACTCAAGTACCGTCAGCTAAGAGAAAATCCCAGAAAAATATTGCAGATTGCTCATTTAAGGAGCTATTAGACTATGGCAAGCAAGCAAACCTACTTTTTGAAAGTTGGGCAGTCATTTGTTTGCAGAAATTTCAGTCTGCATACATTTCAAGCAAAACAATGTAAATGGGCCAAAGCCGAAGTGTAAACAAAGAGTTTGTCCTGCTCGTTCCTAATGTAAACATCCACTGACGTAAGCAGGACAGACTCTTTGTTTACACTTCGGCTTAGGCACATTTACATTGTTTTGCTTGATTTGGCTTTGTTTGCGAGTTTGACAAACTGTCAAACACAAAAAGTGCGAGTTTGTTTGTTTTCCATACTCTAATAGCTCCTTTAATCGTATTTAAAACCAAACGCCATTACGGCTCGTCATAAAAAAGGAATATTTCAAAATAGTTATAAAATCATAAAAAAGGTGCACCTTATTTCGTCATTGACATGACCAAAAAGACAAAGAACATTCCCAAAAATTTCGACAACTTATCGAATGTCATTCTCGGTATGAAATTTTTTTTAATGTGATTTCCATACTGTCCAAACTTTGGGGCCAGGTTGTGGCCAGTTTCATCTAAATTTTCTGCAACCGATTTCGTGTTTTTCAGTGGTAGACTATCACAGACAGCATTTTTCCATTTATTCCTGATCTCTTATTTCCAGAACACCGTGCTAATGAGATATATTTACAATAATGCGTGCTTGTTTTTCTGCCGAAACTGTTAAAATCACCGTTTTCATCTAAATAGTACTGAGGATTAAAAGAACGAATAAATTACAGTCGTAGCTTATAGCTATGGGGTGTTGGTACAAATAAATAGGATGTTTTTGTTTGTTTTGTTTGATTTGCGTTCAAATTAATGAAATATGGATGGAGAGATTGATTGAGCCCTCGTTTCCTTACACCCCCTCGTTGTCGGCGATAAACTGCGCCGAACAGCGGTTGTGGTCCAGGTGGTGATCCTTGCGCAGATCGCTCCGACACAGGACAAACAGCACTAGCGCGAGCAGGGCCGCTACCGAGGCGATGATGATGAGGGCCAGCGCGTCAAACTCGCTCTCCTCGACGGCGGTCACCTGGGTGGGCGAAAGCAGCACACTCAGATCCAACGGCCGGTCCAGATTGCCGGACGTGATTTGGCACCGGTAGCGGCCGTAGTGATGCTGCTGGATCTTCGGGATCGACAGGTACGAACCGATGATCTGACCGTCCTCTCTGAAAACAAACGGAGCAATGAGTTAGTGGGGTTAGTTGAAACGCTCAACGCGAACTAGTCGCACCTCGTCACATTGAGCTGGCTGGCGTCCGTGACCGTTGCCGCTGGTTTGTCGTCGAACAGCTGCATCCACACGATTTTATTGGTCGCATCCGGCAGGTCCAGCTTTCCCACGAACGCCTCGCAGTAGAAGCGCGCCGTCTCGCCCAGGTCGATGATCATATCTTTCGGCTTGAACGTCGGCAGCGGGTAGTCCGGTTTGTCTTCTGGAAAGGTTGAAGAAAGTGATTGTGTGAGTGATTTGACGGTTTGAGTGTTTCGTGATCGGCGAAAAAAGTGTGCATTTGGCAGAAGAGGAAACCCATTTACGAGGAATCGCTGAAATGGTACAGTGACAAAAGTGCAAAGAAGATTCAATTTCAAGTATGGCTGATAAGCGGTAAGTCAACACATCCACACTTATGAGCATCTTTGAAATACGAAACTATCATGCAATTGTAACGCTGCGGGTCAAGCTAGTATTTCACAACTGGTTCAAAGTCCAACTGTGCAGCAAAATGATTACCGGGATAGCTCAGCAACATAATAGAACTACGAGGTCAGCATAATCATGTGTGGGATGGGGATTCATTTCCCAAATCAGCAATTGGAGCATTTACATAATGTGACCATTGTTAGGAAGTTCAAGATAAAATTATTGTTCAAACCGCTCATAATTGGCAAAATCTGCTAAATTTAGGTTTGACGAAAATCCTTGTCCGCAAAAAAAAGCATGAACTTGAGTAAGTGTTAGTTAAATTTAAATAGCGATGGATCGCTTTATGATGAATTACGATGAATTTGATCATTTTATATTTCAGTGGTAAAATTATCACTTAAAACCATAACGTAGACACTTTTCAGAAAATTTTGGAAGTGAATTTAAAAAAAAACAATGTTTCATCCCTCTACAATCAAACTCAGGCGGGCCTCAATCTAAAAAATCTCCAAAAATCCATTTTCATCAAGTTTTTGATCTTTAAAAAGCACTGGAAAGAAAAACTCTTCAAATTTAAGAAAAGTTTAGGGTTAGATGTTACACTTGTTTTTTGTGACTCAGCCATTGTTTCAAAAAAAATGTACCCTTTCCGATTTCAATGAAACATTGCAGACATGTTATCCTAGGCTTATACAAGCCATTTTTCTTCAGTAAAGATTGCTGAACAGTTCGGTAAACTGAAAACTACTGATTTCAGTAAAAACTTACCGAGATTCGGTAATGAAGTTCATTATTGTTCATCGTACAACCGAAAACAAAACGTACAACTTAACCGATTTTTCACCTACCGAATTCGGAAACAATATCTAAGTGTGGAGCCAGTTGCTCTCGAGAATGACATTTGAGAAGAGCGTAAGTTATTTAAACACTTTTGTTTTTCATAATTTAGATATTGCTGTTTCTCAAAGCCCTTTGCATCGTATCAAAAAATGGTCAGATACAATTGGACGGGCATTTTGGAAAAAAAACATACACTGAAAAAAAACACGCCACTTCTATGAGATTTTCAATAATTTTTTGAGCAATTCCAGCTCACATCAGGAATTTTGTCTGATACTTTTGTACCCGACCCTGTCCGATTTCAATGAATCTTTTTAGACATTTTATCCTAGGCTTATATAAGCCATATAAGCCATTGTACTCAATAATGACATTTGAGTAGGGCGAAGTAATTTGAATAATTTTTGTATTTTGTAATTTAAACATCACTATAACTCAAAGCCGTTGCATCGTATCAAAAAGTGGTCAAAGAAAAACTTGAAGGAAATTGGACGGGCTTTCTGAAAAAAAGTACACTGAAAGAAAAATACACACCAAGAGATTTTACAATTTTTAAGTTTTATAGTTAAATTTGAAGGTGATGTCACCATTTTTTATCATTCAAATATTTTTAGGAAATAGCCAAAAATGTTACAAAAAGACTCACGAAAAGTGGTCTAAACATCAAAATTTTTACAAACCGATGGTGGGTATCGATTTCCCAGACAATTTTACATTAATGTTTCCATATTGACCATTATCCTATGTTCAATCCTTGTGAAGATACAGCGGTTTTGAAAATAAAAATGTCAAAAAATAGGTTTTTTTGATGAATTTTAGCATTTTCTAAATGACAGACTTGATTTTGCATTCTCGAATTTTTTTACCGGAAAGCTCGTTCAATTTCCTAAAATTTTTCCTTAGTTTAGTTAGTTTATTTGTGATTTCCTCGAAAATTTCGAACGAAAAAAAATCGTGGCATCTCCTTCAAAATTATTTTTTAAGCTTAAAAATTGAAAAAAATCATGGAAGTGACGTGCATTTTTCTTTCAGTGTATTTATTACGGAAAGTTCGTCCAATTTCCCACAAGTTTGGCTTTGACCACTTTTTGATACGATGCAACAACTTTGAGTTACAGTTATTTTTAAATTAAAAAATTCAAACATATTTAAATAACTTATGCTCTTCTCAAATATCATTTTCGCGAACAATCGACTCCATATACACAAAAATTGCTAATAATGACCTAGGATAGCATGTCCAAAAAGTTTCATTGAAATCGGAGAGAGTCGGGTACAAAAGTACCAGAAAAAATCCTGATTTGAGCTGGAATTGCCCTTTAAGGTTTAGAAGTTAAATTTCAAGATTTTTGAGGAAATAGCCTAAGTTGTTGCAAACGACTCACAGAAAATGCAGAATGGTATGTTTCTCCTTAGAAAAGTACAAAATCATTTATTAATTCTGTTTTTTTTGAAAAGTGTGTTTGAAAAGTAAAACAATGACCTCAAAAACACGAGAAAATGAAAAATTTCTGAACAAAAATTGGTGTAAGTAACCCTCTTGCTAAGATTATTTTTATTTTATTTTTCTCGAAATTAGGAGGCCATTATTTTATGTTTTCTTGTTTCATTTCGTTGAAAATTATAATTTCCAGCATAAATAGCTTGAACGAAGAAAGACAGCAACTTGAAATAAAATCAGCAATTCGTCGCCGTCGTGCTAACTTGTCGTACGTGCATTTTGGGCCAAATTGAGTTAAGAACGCCATTTTGTGCAACTCACAATGCCTCACCTTTTGACCTTCACAGATCCCCAAAATTTTCTTATCGTTCAAAGGTAAATAGGTCACGGGGTCCTCAATAAGCCAATGAATTCTGAAGTTTGGTTTATTCATGAATTCAGCAAAATGAATTATCTCGCTGCTGAGAATATTTTTTATTGATTTTTCAGAATCTTTCGAAAAAAATATTATTTACAAGATTCTTAGACACAAATTTCTTGATTTTTTTTTCCAATTTTCAATTCAATTCGGTTTTATTGGTGTATAATCAAGATACAATACGTTCTTTTGAGGTACATAACAGAGTTTTGGTGTTCCTTATAGCTGTGTGTTGCATCATAACCCATGTTGGAACAGTTGAAAAAACGAAACTATTGGCACTACGCCCCCCGGGGCATGGCCTTCCTCTAACGTGGGATTTCTGCTCCAGCGCCTCTGACGAGACAGGAGAAACCGGGACCGACGTTTTACTTCACCATCCGATAGAAGCTCAGTGGATAAGGCGGGAATCGAACCCGCGTCTCATAGCATCATCGGGATCGGCAGCCGAAGCCGCTACCCCTGCGCCACGAGACCCACCGTTGGAACAGTTATTGCTTGTTAATCAAAGTGTCACCAAATGTAAGAAAAAAAAATAAAAAAAACTTACTAAAATTGCAAGGGAATTGCATTTTTTTTCGATGCAATAATCGAACTTAAATCTCTTTATCTAAAGTTCAACCCTACCTTGCAGCTGCAGCTCGATGTCGTGCCGTATGGCGCTGGTGTCGTTCCGCAGCACGCACGTGTAGTTGCCGATGTCCTTCTCCGAGATCCGGTGCGTGTAGATGGTCTGGTTGGCCGCCTCCGGGTACACAATCAGCGACGAAATTTCACCACCCCACGGGTACGGCTGACCGTTTTTGAACCTGTAGTTGGGAGAGAGGCATAAAAAATACAAAATTAAATTATCACACTGGCAACTGATTCGCGTTGAAACAATGAAAAAGAAACAAGTGTTGAGGGCAAAAAAAGTGATGTCGGCAATGCTGGCTGCCGACAGTTGTACGAATTGTAGTGAGTGTTAAAATGGCTGCAAGGGTTAGTATCACTGTTGCTGAAATTAGGGATGCCCAAGTCATTCTTTCAAACATTGTAATCGTTTAAAAAAAATCTTTGATTTTTTTTTATTTTTTCAAAGATTGTTGATAAAACTATGTTTAAAAAAAATAATTACAGTGACAACCCTAACTCGATCACTAGGATTACGCCGCAGTGGCGTAACTGGCGGTGGAAAGATTTAAGCGATTATTACATTTACACCTTTTTCAGGGCAGCGTCGCCGCAAAAAGTTGGCCGCGAGCCCCCTTAGCCGGCCAGCCCATGCTACGAGGAATCTGTATGAAAAGTTACCCCCCAGGGACCAGAGTCCACCTTTTTTGCTGCACGCGTTCCATCGTCGTCGGAGAGCACACACACACTTTGTCTGTTTTAACTATGGCTTAATAATTAAAGTGATTCTGGGAACAATTACCACTCTCGACGCTGAAGTCGGCGAATGCCCGGAGAGTGCTTGTTAACCCAGCATCGCCAGCGCACCAACTGCCACGTGACCCCCCTTCTCTTTACCTCCCCGGGGGTTATTACGTGTTCTGAAAGATTGCGTCCATGAAATTTATAAAATCAACATCAAAGCACTCCTGGTTTGTGGAATCGCTTGTTGCCTGTAGCAGAAAATTCTGCGAAGTTTTGCGCAGATTCTGCAATGTTTCAACACGTTGGCGGCAATCGTTAGCAATGATTTCGGCTGGTGGTCAATTGTTGTTACACCATCTAGGTCAATTTGTTTGGTGTTTATGTTAATATCTTTTTTCGTTCTTATTTTGCTCAGATTTTTGTTTTGCAATTTTAAAACTAAAAATATTGTTTTAAATTACTCTTCTGGGTTACTGCAGATTTGAAAAGTACATTATATTTCCCATCATAAAATCATGTCCCAATTTATATAGAATACGTTTTTTCGGAATACGCCATTTAATTGAGTGTTCATTTCTACAAAAAAGTCTCGTTTTAAACTTCCAAGTCATCACCATTTAAAATGCAAATGATTAAATAACTCATTTTTTTTTCTAAAAGTTTGAAAATGAAAGCACCCCTCCATCACGAGATATCGGATTCGGGATCAGGGATCGAAGAGGAGTCGGAGCAGCATTCCAGATTCACATATTTTTAACTGTGTTCTTTTTGACAATATTCGATTTCAGTCAAAAATTGAAAACAAATCGCTTGGCACAAATTTAGAAAACTTTAATTTTTTACCAATTTGGTCATCTGGCCTCTTTTGGATCAAACAAATCAACATCCGATCATGTCGAAACCGATACCGGATGTTCCAGATACCGGTTCCTTTTAGGCTATTTTTCAGCACCACTCAGAATAGAAATGCAACACTTCAATCTTCGTAGAATTAGCCGGATATTATCTCTACAACTCGTTTCTAGAGTACTCGATAACACCTCATCAGATAAAGGCACCCCGGATTTTTGGGATAGCGATCCTCACGAAGCCATTCTTCAGAATCACTCGAAACGGATAAGTGACGCTTTAAACTTCGTGGAATTTGTCAGAAACATGACAAGGATACTTGTAATGAGTTGTTAAGTAAAAATCTGGCTAATTACATATTTAACGCCACCTTTGGTTGAATTTTGAAATTTTTCCCATACAAACTTCAAAGATCAAAAGTGACCCTTGAACATTACCCGATTTGGCTCAAAATTGGAACAGTTACTTATTTTCACCTAAAGAATCAAGCTTGGGAGTACAAAATTTTATTTTTTTTCTTGTCACCCTAAGGCACACGGAAAAATAATCCGATTTTTATTCAACACTAAAAGTTGAATTCCCAAAATTCCTTTTTTTTTCTATCCGATTTTTTTAACATGTTCTAGGGGACAGATTCGTAATGGTGCAAAATCTGGTTTGAGGGATTTTTTTTTTTCGAAAGCATAGTGTTTTTTTGCCTTCCTCACTGAGTTAAGGCTATAATCCTGCTCTAAAAATGAACTTTCTATTAAAAGCTCCTAGACCCACCTTCATGCAAACATATCGGCTCAGAATCGAAAACTGAACAAATGTATGTGTGTGTGTATGTGTGTGTGTATGTATGTATGTGACCAAAATTCTTACTGAGTTTTCTCAGCACTGGCTGAACCGATTTTGATCGAACCAGTTGCATTCGACTTGGTTTAGGGTCCCGTACATCGCTATTGAATTGTTTGAAGTTTCGATAAGTAGTTCAAAAGTTATGCATAAAATGTGTTTTCACAAATACCCGGATCTCAATTATATGCATGTAAACGATGTCCGGATCCATCATCCGACCCATCGTTGGTTAGGTAATTGAAAGGCCATTCCAATGAGTCCAAAACATTAAAGATCTGGCAACTCTATCTTGAGTTATGACCACATAAGTAGAGGGTGACGAGCGGGAATTCCCGGGAAAAAAATCCCGGGAAATCGACCATTTTTGGACCTCTTGATTCCCGGGAAATTCGGTCGAGACTCTCGGGAAATTTTGAATATATAAATATCAAAGCAAAATTCTATAAACTAATCAGAAAATTATTTAAAGAATTCTAAATTGTTTCGAACATTGTATGTGAAATGTTCGATGTTCAAGTTCTTCTCTCATCTTCTTATTCAAAAAGTGTAAATTTTAAATTCCAATAATTATAACTGAAAGAAGCCAAAAAATGTGGTCCACAAATTTACCTTAAAGTATACTTAGCTGTTTCTTCCCAGATATAAAATCAAATTTCTTTGAATTTTTTTTTATTTTATTTTTTTTAAAGGGGAAAGCTTTTTCTCGAGCATAGCAATCCTCATAGTCTGTTTTTTTAGACCCTAAGTTAATTTGGCGGTTTAAAGGTAATTTTCATTTTTGGTGTTAATAAGTCATATTGTGTTTCACGTCAACCACAATTTTAAATTCTAGAGATTTTTTTAAAGGGTCCTTTAAGCTTTTGTCTTTTTTCGTTCATTTTCAAAAAAAAAACTCTGGGGTTATATTTTCAGGGAAAAAAATCTGGCGATCTTTGTGAAGTTAATGTCCGCCATTTGTGATCATTCAGGTTTTCCGGATAACTGTAAATTTTTCTTCAATGAATATTTATAATTGACATTAAAAAGGAAAAAAAAAGTTGTTTAAGTCGTTATTAAGGCCGATGCAAATATTTAAAAAAGTTTTTGTCCCTCGGCCCTGGCCGAGGTCAAGGGGGGGGGGGCAAAAAAATAAAAAAATATAAAAATTTAAATAACAAGCCATAATCTTCACATTTAAATGAAAAAAGTGTTTTAAAATGCATTTTACACTAGTTCAGTTGTTTTGCAATCATTAGTTTTCAAAAAATCTAAGATCTGACAAAAACAAAAATTGTATCGAAAAAAAAGATTTTGCATCAAAAATTTTCAAAAAATCTTAAGATTTTTTAATAAACCCAAACATGCTAAAAATGATTTTGAACGCAGGAGAATGTATTTTAATTTGATTTCAGCTGGTTGCCCTTGAATTTTCATTGAAATTTTGATTTTTCGGGCCAATTTTGAAGGGGGGGGGGGGGGGTGACAAAAACTTTTAAAAATATTTGTACCAGCCTTATCATATTGCAAAAATCTCGATAAGGGAAATTATATATTGTTTGTAAACATGTTCAACTAAAATTTTGAGTCCCAAAAAGCTCAAGAAACGATCTTGTATTTGCAGATTCAGAAAAAAAATCTAAAGGTACATATAGTTCCTCCAAACCTCTTTTTACACCTTAGCTTCCATCCACCCCGGGATTCAAACTGGCGACCTTTTGGATTGTGAGTCCAACTGCCTACCAGCGACTCCAACTAGGCAGGACCCAGGGAGACGACTCCTACACCTGGACTGAGCTAAAGACCTACCCTTTTTAGGTTAGTCCGGGGACTGATTCGTAATGGTGCAAAATCTGGTTTAAGGGATTTTTTTTTCGAAAGCATAGTGTATTTTTTTTTGACGAACTGCAAATTGGGACAAACAAATTAAAAGCAATATCGAATTTGCAATCGAAAAGTGCTTTACATTAAAAAAATATCGTTCAAAAGTTACAGCCAGTTTAGGGTATTTATTCTTGTTTGTTTGTTTGTTTTTTTTTTTTTTCATAAAATATGCAAAGCAACTTTTATTTTTTTTTGAAGAGCTGGGCAAATTTCTTACGCTTTTCTTTCTGGAAATTTGAAAATTGAGTGATTAGTTTCGGTGATAAAGCTTAAATCACAATAAGTCACTTAAAAAAATCAGAACGTAAAAGTTTTTTTTTTTTTACATGAAAATTCGGAAAAATGGTTTCCTAACTATCGTCACTTTAAAATTTCAGACTGACAGTTCATTTTCTAAATTTCTGTGAGTCTGTACACAGAACAAATAAGTTGAATTTTGAATGGCTGAAAATTTTGTGCCTCTTTTTTGAGTGATATTACATATAAAGGTGTAAAAATGTGAACCTGGTGAAAAAAATAGTTGTGTTGCTTTTTTCTTCGTTGCCTACTTGTTTTACTTCTCGCGAGCTAGCCCGTTCGCGAGCGGGCGAGAGAACGGGCAATCGGCGAGTTTCTCTCAGCAGCTCGCGACTCGCGGCGAGAACTCGAGAGAGACGAATTTTTTCTCGCGAGGGTACGAGAATGCCAACACTGATTCGACAACATGAAAATGTTTCCAAAATCGTCAAAAAAGATTTCGATTATGAACAACAATGTTTTCAATTTTCCATGTTTCCGAATTCAACAATACCGTGTTTCCGGATTTGCTTACAGGATTTCTATCCGTGTGATAGTCTAAAACTAGTCGAAAGGTGAAATTTTCACAAGTCAAACCATCAACTGGAGCCTAACATTTTAAAAGGGCACATAACTTTTGTAAACAATAGTGCATCCCTGTCACTCAAATGACAGTCTACATAAGGTGTGAAATGGCAAGCACGAACTGTACAATGCTTATTGAAGACATGTTTAATGATCTAACGCATTTAAAGCTGGCAGAATATTCCGGATCAATCGCCTCCAAAATTGCCGAGAGTGGTGGTGGAATTTCAGCACTCAGTCTCCAGCTGTGCGACCTGCGCCAGGAAGCTTCCAATATTGAATTACCCTAATTTTTTTTTTGTGTCTCCAGAAATTGGCCGCAACTCTCTTTGTGACGCATCGAATGCCGGTTGGAAGGTGCCGTGGCACCACGTGGTGCCAACTTGCCGGTATCTTGGTATACTTAAGGGTAGGGGGCTAGAGTGCTGGGGTGGATTCGACTTCATACCAGAGTGTGAGAATGTAATTCAATCTTGCATGAAACATCACAGAGGGAACACTTCGTCGGCGCTCTCACACGGGATCGAGTTTGGCGGGAGAACGAATCAACAAGGGACGGTCAAGTCGTTGCCGTTGCGGCATCTTGTCGTAACTCTGCGTGTTAAGATAACATTTGTCTCAATATAATCCAACTCCACGTTTAGAATTTGAGTTATAACAAAAAATCTCTTTTTATGTTAATCCAATCTCTTTCTCACTCCGAAGCCAAGTGCCATCACTACCGGGAAGCATATTGACAAAGTTTTTGCACTCTGCGTGTCATGTTTTGTCCCAACAAAGTGGTGTCGTCCCTTCAGACACTAACCCGACATTGTACCCCTTTCGATGGTGTCTGATGGTGTTCCAGTTTTTTTTTTCTTCAACGCAATGTTCCCCCCCATACTGTCACTGTCGGTCGCTGTCGGTTAAACTCCGTCAAGGGGAAGCCCCTCAAAAGTGTCTGCCGCTGCTGCTGTTGATGAGCGGTAATAATGCATCAGTTTATAACACATAAAACAACAGTATCGGATTTCGGAGGTGGCCCCTGGTGCTGGGTTGGGGGCCGACCGGTCGCTTTATTGGTTTTCCCGAGAATTTCACGCATGCCAAAAGTTGGGACTGTGACAAAGCCGGAATTCAATCGACTTGACAGGAAGGGTAGGGTGAGGGACGCATTTTGCACGGTGTGTCTCACAGCATGTGGACCGGTATAATCAGCTAAGGTCGTAGTTGGTGTCATTCACTCTTGGAGCAATGACTGTCGATGATGGTACTTGATATAGAGTCCACAAATAGAAAATTGAGATGAAAATTGAACAAAATTGAAACTTAAAAAAAAAATAGATGTTGATTAGTTTTGGTGAAATTTCACAGCAAAAAAATATTTTTTCGAGAAAAAAATCGTTTAATAAATACTTACATATTTTGAAAACTAATGATTACAGAGCAACTAAGCTCGTTTGATACGATTTTAAAGACACTTCTTTTTCCATGTCTTGAAACAAAGGCATGTTATTTCCATTTTAATATTTTGTTATATTTTTGCCCCACCCCTTGCTTTTGATCATAGACATGGAAAATTGACTTTAAAAAACGTTACTTAATCCACCTTTAGGTGGTTGGTGCCTTCCTCACATTCATAGTGTATAAATAACACTTATTTTTATCAAATTATCTGGATCCGGCTTCAAAAAAGTGTATCAGAAACACTAAAGTACTTATAACTTTTGATAGGTTTGTCAGATCTTCAATCTTTTGGGCTTGTTGGAAAGGTTTTTTGATTACCTATCCAACGATGGGTCGCATGCAGGGATGGAATAATCGCAAAAAAATCAATTTCGCTTGCGAACTTTCTTCACTCGCGAAAGAGAGAGGAGGCAAATCACGCAAAAGAAAATCACTCCCGAAAATCTCCAAGAAAATCAATCTGCTGATGATTTTTTGTGAATTTCCTTGTCAGCACCACTTAATAATATTTATTTTACTTTGTTTACACACATTGCCCATCTACAAAATGTGACAGGTCATTTTTCGACGTTTGACGGTACACTTGCAAGTGTAGTAGTGAAAAGGATATTCCACCGAATAATCAAGATGATGATTTTTTTAGATTTTTTTTTTACCGATCTTTCGTGCGCGAGAGAGGAGAGCCATGCTCCTTTCGGATTTATTCTCTTGATGAACTTCCAGAGATTTTCTTTTGATGATGATTATTCCATCGCTGGTCGCATGATAGATCCGGACAACTTTTTCATCAAAATATTTGAGATCCGGCTTTAAAAAAGTCTATAAATAACACTTAAGTGTTCATAACTTTTGATGGTGTTGTCATTAGCATTTGGAGGACGCTCCACCACCGGAAGGCTCCACAACGCTTATCCCATGAAATTGATGCTGTAAAGTTGAATTTTTCAGCATTTTTTTGAAATTGTTATGGCCCATGAAATTTATTTTAAAAAAATCGAAATTATACGTTCTTATTTAGAGAACTCAACATGCAGTCAACAGTGTTGCAAAAGAGTGATAGAAAAGCTATCAATAGATTATCTCTGCACCAAAAATATCCGAGAGTATAGCGGCCGTCACTATAGCTTGTGAGATCTCTTCTTGTGTCTCGTGATTCCCAGCGATGTCATTCTCTCTCTATCACTCCTTCCCTTTTCCTCGACTATGCGCTCTCACCGCTGAGTCTCTCAACCTCTCCGAAAAATGCAATGAGAGAACGCGAGATGGCGATTATGAGCCGACCACGCATGACGCCCCTTCAAACTGCGTTTGCAAAATTGGTTTTGTGGCGGCTTTTGTGGTTAAACGCTGTTGCGGTAGGATGATCGTGGAAGCGAGAATGAGAGAGAAAAGGAAAATGTCAATCGCGAGTGGATAAACACAAAAACGTGTTCGGCTATGTTCGGCGCTGAGAGTTTCAATGAAGAGAGAAGAGCAGTTGTATTTGAGGCATTAATATTCAGGCGAGATAATTGTAGTTGCTGAGAGGTGATATTTTGATATTTTAACAACCCTGGCAGTCAATAAGGCAATTAAAAAAAGTTTTTTTTCCATGAACCTTTACTTTATAATCCAAATCATAAATTAAAACTTTGCTGAAGATACCAAATCGATCAGAAAATCCCCTTACAAAATACAGATTTATGAATACTCACATGCCCATTTTGTATGGCCAAATTGTATGGAGCCTTGTGAGGAGATACATATGATGTAGCTTCTTTTAACATAAACAAATAGATAACGTTTCGTCAAAGTTAAGAAATACAAAATTCAAAATCTCAAAAAATTTCTACTCAAGTTGTAGAGATCATGTCCTGAAATATCTTTAAAATTTACTTATTTTGTATTATCCTAATAAATATATTCACTGGCAGATAATTCCAATCGTTATTGTTGTACTATTAAGAAATAGGAATCTTTAAAAGTATGCAAGCCAGGTATCGGTATCAACGATTGTTTAACTGTTTTAAGTCAGACAACAGTTATTAGAACTGCTGTGCAGCCTGTTTGCAACTGGGTGATGCACTAACATTTCGAAATTTTAAACAAGAACATGAATAACTTTTGCAACGAAAAAAAATCCCGTCAGATATTTAACAGAAAACTCTATAGTATTTCATAAATAAAACAAGCATGCTTACTAATAAATTAACCGTAAATAAATAATAAATTTACGTTTTGATAACTCAATCTCTCCAAAATCCACCCCGTGGCCCGTCAGTTGTTGGAACAGCCGCAAAAGCATCGCCAGCACCAATGCCACAAATAAATGAATGAAACAAACCACATGACACAACATATTCAACAAATGAGTAAGAGGAAACCGAACCAAACGAACACGCGTGTAATGCGAGAGGAGCACAAAAAAAACACACACACAAATCTGCCACAACATTTTTATATCGCTTAATTAAAGGTGTCATATTAATGTATCAACTCGGCGCTGTTGTTGGCATCCCGCCCCTTTTTTGGGCAGCTCGTCGTCGTCGTCGGTTGGGTCAATTGTGAGGTGTTAATATGCATTAGCTATCAGCGGGTGGGCAGCTTTCAAAGGGGGGATGTCCAAACCGCATGTGGTGCGGCGCAGCTTCGGGTGCATTTTATGACCGCTTTCCACCATCAATCAATACCAATTAGTGCGGTTGGACTGCAAGCAGATCGGTTTCTATGGCTAAAACCAGTATCTAGAATGGGAATGGAACTTAATTGCAGGGATCAGTTTGGCGTCAGACGGGGGCGATTAATGTGGGGGTTTGTAGTTTAACCTGTTCGAGTGACAAGGAATAATTTAGTCGAGTTTATGCAGTGAAAATGTCAATATCAGATTCTTTGAATAAAGACTTGCAAAAATGTTGCGACAACCTTAGCCTCGACAACTTTTGCTATTCAAAAATCTGCAAGGTGTGGTCATAAAGATCTGGCAACCCTATCGGATCTTGAACATTTTTAGTCCAATTGTAAATGATCAAAGTAGACCACTACTGATGAATATTTATGTCGATGCAAATGACATTAAGCACTTCAAGCCTTTCAACTTAAATCAATTTTCCTTGACAGATTGTTTTTTTTTTTGCTTCCTTCAAATCGTCTGCAACAAGGATAACTTTGAATATTTGATGGTAAAGTACCGTCATCTGGGGCAAATCGGGACACATGGGGCGAATTGGGACAGCAGTTTAGGCAATGTTGCAGTCTAATATTTTGGTTTTTTAAGTGGTTTCCGTTCGATCAGATTCAGAGCAACAAAATGTGTTCATTAATTCCCAAATTTGAAGCTTTTAAGTGCTCTGAAACGTGATGTCCCTATTCATACCGTAGTCCCGACTTGCCCCGGTATGTACTTTAAACTGCTTTGGAAAATTTAAGCTGACATGAACATTTCCGTTTATTTTTTATCTTTCCCTTTCACCTCAAACCAATCAAAATTTCTTTAAAAAAAAATGGCTTATTCAAAATCGGGATGTCAAAACAGCTACATGGAGTAAAGCTATCTGTCCAAGCGCAATGCCGTAATTTAAGTACGCAACTTTTTGTACCCAACAAAGTATACGTCATCGCTAAAGTCTTAAAGTTATCCCAGTGTAGTGAAAAAAAAGTTGTGTTTCCCAGTTTTCGCCATTTGTTCGCATTTGCACGCGACACTTCTAATAACCTAGTTAGTATTTTCAAAAAGTCATAGCACAGAATCCTGCCATTTGAACTGCACCATTTTTTATATATGATGTAAAATTATCCGAGGAATCTTGATAAACATTTTTTCAAACATAGGCTCTTTGGTCCTGAGTTCCTCAAAACCGCATTAAAATTTTTCATGCGACCTTTTCAAATGTTAGGGTAGATTTTTTTTAACTTGACGCTTTTTTCTATCTTAAAAGCCTCATTAATCACCCTTCACTTGCATCCAAGAGAGCTTATATCGGTTGAAATAACGTGGAGATATGATTTAAAAAACAAGTTTTTTTTTTTTCAAAAAATTGACTGCAATTGTATCTCGAATTTTGGGCCCGATCGAACAGTTTTTTTTTTCGAAACACACCTACCTTGTTTTGATTAGTGTTTGAAGCATATTTTTTGTCATTTTTTTTAATACGGAAATGTTTCAAGCAGGGTAAGGTTAAAAATAATTTCAAGAACTGAGAATATTTCCTACAAAATAGCAAATAATAAGCCCTAAATTTTCAACTAGTGCTATCTCGAAAACTATAAATACGGTTTTATTTAAGTGACTTGTTTTAAAAGTGAATCCAACATTATAAAATTTGCAAATAGGTATTTTAATTTTTTTTAGCTTGAGCAATTTAAAAATTTAGAAAAAATCAGACAATTTATCTGATTTAGCTGGAACTTTCCATCTATTTAAATAAATTTGAAATTTGAAATTAAGTCTAATATATAAAAAAACATACCTAAATTAAAAAGGAAAGGAAGAAAACAAATTGAAACAGATATTGGACTAACAAATTGGTGATTTCAATTAAGAATTTGTTTTCAGTCTGTGGGCTCTGCTTTACAAAAAAAAAAGAAATTCGAACATCATAATCAATCTCATTAAAAAAAATGTTCATTGTGCATTAGTGTGGTTCACGGATATATGGAAAAGACAAAAGTGTTTAATTTCGAGTGCATCAACCGAAATTTTAAAGTACCCCTGAAGCAAGGCCTGAAAATTTGCTCATTTGGTTATGGTTTAGTTGCTCCAGTTTCGATCTGAATTTAGTATGAAACTTTAATCAATTAACTATGGAGCAATTCCAGCCCGAAAAAGGATTTTTTTAGGTACTTTTTTCTTGACCCTCTCCGATTTCAATGAAATTTTGTAGACATGATATCCTACGCTTATATAAGCCATTTTTGTGTATGTGGTGCCAGTTTCACTCGATAATGACATTTGAGAAGAGCGTAGTGTTTTAAATATTTTCGTAATTTGTAATTTAAATATTTCTGTATCTCGAAGCTGTTGCATTGTATCGAAACAGTGGCCAAAGACAAACTTATAGGAAATTTGACGGGCTTTCCGAAAAAATACACTGAAAGAAAAAACACGCAATGTTTATAAGACTTTTTGATTCTTAAACTTAAAAGTTCAGTTTGAAGGTGAGCTCACGATTTTTTTTTCGTTCAAAACTTAAGTGAATAGAGCCTAAGATGTAACAAAAGACTCACAAAAAATTCAGGATAGAGCACCTCATCTAAAAAAATATTGAAACTGTTTGTTTTGAAAAGTGCTCTAGACGTAAATTTTTTCAAAAATCGAATACGAGAATCGATTTTTCAGACAATTATACATAAAAGTCTCAATATTGACCACTGTCCTAAGTCCAATCCTTGTGAAGTTACAGCGGTTTCAAGCATAAAAATGTAGAAAGAAATGTTTTCTATGGTTTTTGACACACTTGATTTTTCAGTCTCGTAGATTAGCTCGTCCAATGTTCCATAAGATTGCCTTTAACCACTATTCGAAAAAACTCGTATTTTGATGATTTAAGCTAATTTACTTCCATCCACTGAACTACAATAAAAAAATATTCAATTTTCAGTTCTGAGAATGTAATTAGCTTATATCTGTGAGCCCATACTTCCAATTGAAATGTGGTCAGAGACAATCTTATGAAAAATTGGACGAGCTTCCCTATTTGACATGGAATTGCTCTATGGAGAATTGTAGCTTTTTACATCCCCTTAGAGAAAATTTTCCCAAAACCCTGTCAAATTTTCCATTCTTAAGTTTCTCATAGGTTCTGATCCGTAAGAACAACTTTGTAGAACATCGCAAAGCGCTAGGAATTGATCCTGAAAAGATAGGGGAACAGCACCTAATTCCAGCGTGTCTCTAATGTTGGCAGGTCAGAACTTTGACATTCAATTAAAGCTAATTAAAAACGTTTTCAACTGAAATCAAGTGATAAATAGATCAATAAGAAGTGAGCAAGCAAGTTTCTATAAAAAATTATGCAAAATTAGTTGTTTAAATAGTGAAAATCAGCAAATTGGATGGAGTTAGGAGCGAGCGCTTAACCTGCCAAACATATAAGAATTTCCCCTACAAGATATTTTAAAAGTTTACTATTTTCGGCAAGATTTCAAACATCGAAAACATTCTAGAAGCAGAATTATAAAGTCAAAAATAAATAAAAAAAACTGGAGCAACTAAACCTTAACTAAATAAGCTAAAATTTTCAAGCTAGCCTCTGGTACTGAAGTGCTTGAAAATTTGGGTTGATGCATTTGAAATTTTTTTTTCTTTTTCATACATCCGTGAATTACCCCGGGCAGACGGTAATAACAAAATTAATAATATTTCAATAACAAATCCTGTTAAAATAACAAAAAGTGTTATTATTTTATCCTGAAGTTCAACTTCAAGAAGAAAAAATAATAACAGTTTCTGATAAAATAACAAAATTTGGTATTGAAGTGATATTATATTGAAAATGTTTAATAACACGCTAATAAGAGGAAATGTTATACATTTCAAAAACTCTCCTAATAACAAAATTTATTATTCGTTCGGTATACTGACTTAGAAATAAAATAACCATAAATCGAACAAATGGAAAAGTTTCTAAGTGTCCATAACACAATCTGTTATTATTTTTTTCTTTTGTTAAATATGTTTAGATCTTTGGGATAATTTTGCCTAAATTCGTCGGGGTCATTATTTTGGCCATGAAATGGGGTCCTTAAGCTAAAATTATTCTAAAAAGTTGAAATTTTGAAAGTTGATTTTTTTAATTATTTGATATACCCCCTAAGGGACTTTGTTTAAAATGGTTAGAACTATGGGATAATTTTGACCAATTTCGTCAAGGTTATTATTTTGGCCATTAAATGGGGTCCTTAAGCTAAAATTATTCTAAAAAGTTGAAATTTTGAAAGTTGATTTTTTTAATTATTTGATATACCCCCTAAGGGACTTTGCTAAAATGGGCTAGAACTATGGGATAATTTTGACCAATTTCTTCGGGATCATTATTTTGGCCATTAAATGGGGTCCTTAAGCTAAAATTATTCTAAAAAGTTGAAATTTTGAAAGTTGATTTTTTTAATTATTGATATACCTCCTAAAGGACTTTGTTTAAAATGGTTAGAACTATGGGATAATGTTGACCAATTTCGTCAAGGTCATTATTTTGGCCATTAAATGGGGTCCTTAAGCTAAAATTATTCTAAAAAGTTGACATTTTGAAAGTTGATTTTTTTAATTATTTGATATACCCCCTAAGGGATTTTACTAAAATTGGCTAGAACTATGGGATAATTTTGACCAATTTATTCGGGATCATTATTTTGTTCATGAAATGGGGTCCTTAAGCTAAAATTATTCTAAAAAGTTGAAATTTTGAAAGTTGATTTTTTTAATTATTGATATACCTCCTAAAGGACTTTGTTTAAAATGTTTAGAACTATGGGATAATGTTGACCAATTTCGTCAAGGTCATTATTTTGGCCATTAAATGGGGTCCTTAAGCTAAAATTATTCTAAAAAGTTGACATTTTGAAAGTTGATCTTTTTAATTATTTGATATACCCCCTAAGGGATTTTACTAAAATTGGCTAGAACTATGGGATAATTTTGACCAATTTATTCGGGATCATTATTTTGTTCATGAAATGGGGTCCTTAAGCTAAAATTATTCTAAAAAGTTGAAATTTTGAAAGTTGATTTTTTTAATTATTTGATATACCCCCTAAGGGACTTTGTTAAAATTGGCTAGAACTATGGGATAATTTTGACCAATTTCGTCGGGGTATTTATTTTGGCCATGAAATGGGGTCTTCAAGCTAAAATTATTCTAAAAAGTTGAAATTTTGAAAGCTGATTTTTTTAATTATTTGATATACCTCCTAAGGGATTTTACTAAAATTGGCTAGAACTATGGAATAATTTTGACCAATTTCTTCGGGATCATTATTTTGGCCATTGAATGGGGTTTCAAGCTAAAATTAATCCGATAACATTAACTTTTGAGAGTTCTTTTTTTTAAATTTTGTTGTATTCCCTAACGGAATTGATTTATTTATTGAGAATTTTTGAAGTGTGAATAACAAAAACTGTTATTATTTTCACAGAACCAGGAAGTCGGAGCTGACGTTGAAGTTCGAGCTGGAGTGAGACCTCGGAGACTGCATCGGATTCATCTAATGTTCAGCAACTTTTACTTGGAGTCGGAATCTGTGAAGTCGGGTTTTTTTGGAGAGCTGAAGTCGTCGTTGACGTCATATCCATCCAGAGTCGGAGTTGTCTTCAAAGTATGGATTCAAAGTCGCTTGGAGGTACCCGACTCTGCAGCCCTGACTAGTACAGAGGAGTTATGGCAACTGCAGGTTTATTTGCAAATTACAAATAAACCAAAACAATAACTTTTTATGTTATGGAGACATACCAGTTCAATAACATTTTATGTTATTATGCTGCTCCACCTCTCCGCACAAAATAACAAATCTTGTTATTCCTTCATGATTCCTTCTGTGTTATTGGTTTGTTATTGCAATAACAGCATAATAACAGTTTAAGTTATTCTTCGAACAAATCTTTGTTATTGATTTTTGTTATTTTAACAACTAATCCGATCATCCCAATAACATATTTCGATCTTCTCACAATATCAAAAACTGACCTTCCCAAGTTATTTCCGTCTGCTCGGGACGCTATTGCGCATCTTTGGGAGTGTGAAAAATCTATGTTTACAGTTCAAGGATCAACACCATGCAGACAAGTGCAGAGCGTTTTATTTATAATTAATAAAGTTCAACGAAATTTCGACTTTTGCAACACATCTAAAGATACGTACAGATCAGTTCGTATTTCTTAGAAAATTTTAATAATAGAAGCAATCTGAAGTTTTTTTCAACATAAAGTCCATAATTCCATTCCGTTTCGAGAACCCGAGTGATTAAATGAAAAAGTTGCGTTTGCCTAGGGGAGGTTGTCTGATTACCCTTTTGATTCAATGTCATCGCCACACACTTGTTAACAGTTTGCAGTGTTCCCCGACTTCTGAATAAAAACGCACGCGGTCAATTTTCAATATCAACCCGGTAATGAGTTCCAGGAACGCTGATGAGGTCAGATTGCACGACCCGTTCATTGTGTGTTCGCGAAGCTGCGTATCTCTCGCGAATAACCACTTCATCATTCGTCGACTGCAAATTGGATCGCCATCAACGACATTTGTCAGCTTCACTTAGATAATTTGAACGCGGGTTGCTTGAAATGCCATTGTCTCTCGCGGGAGGTAGTTGATTCCGGCGTACCGGATCGAAGTCAGCTTTTCCCGGGAATTGGCTCGGCAGCAGTGCAAATTGCGCAACCTAATTAAGTTGTGTCGGGAGAAAATCCCAGGAATCGGCCCTTCATTCTAACGATGCTGCCCAATTTGACGGATTTGCCACAGTCTCGCATCATGGGGGAAAAAAAGCGACGAAAGCAAATTTTTCGAAGAAATGAAAATTACTGTCCGGTTCAGCCGTCTCGGCGGAACATTTCTGGGGTCCAAATTGCGCTGCAGTTTTGGCGGCCCAGGTCAGCTGGACGGGAACACACGAACCTTTGGGGCGATGCAGATTTGAGCCACAGACAGGCGGACTTATAACTATGACAGTGAACGATCGAAGTTGATGTGGTGAGTTTTTGATTTGTTGATGTTTTATTTCAGAACTTCAACGTCTCCTTGTCTGTTCCCAGAAACCGAAAAACGGAACACCAAACTGAAAAGGAATTTGGTGAATTCAGCTTCGCCGAAAGTTTGCGTTTTTTGGATCGCCCCTTTCCCATCTTTCCCGAGAGCTCGTCGACTTGGTGGCTTAATTTTAAAATTGAATAATCGACGTCCTCGTCGGCCACAAAACCGCTCTCCGGACTCAGGTAGACCGGGGGCTTCACAACACGGTATGCGGGGTGCGAGAGAATGAAAGAAGCTGGTATTCCTGGAAAGACCAAGAAATTCCTTCAAGATCGTCATCGGCACCAACTCGGAGACCCCACCGTTTGTATTCCCCTGGGTGTGCTGCTACCTTCGCTGGCAAAGGAAGGTTTTTGGGCTCTCGGGCCCACCAACAGTCATCAAAGGCGGGAGACGAACCCACTTAAACGAACGTGAACATTGATTTTCGCTTGTCGTACCACCATGTCTCCCAGGCTGCCTGCTTTACACACCTTGGGCACAGACAAAAGGACAAGTTTCTTACCTCAATCACCCTATTCGCTCAGTTATCAATTAGCGTGGTTCACAATAGACAATCAATATCACCTAACTTTAGATAGGGTGACCAGATTTTCAAAGTTTACCATTCATTGGATAGGTGGTAACCTATTCAACGACGAGCCACAGAAATAATTTTCAAAAAAGTATGTAAATATCATTTTCAACTTCAAATAGGGTGATCAGATCTTCAAGTGATGTTATTCATTGTATAATTCTGTCAATTCTATTCAATCAATTTTACTGAGATTCAGCTTCAAAAAAGAACATGCCACTTAAGTACACCCACAATTCAGAGTCGAGAGAATCGTTTCCTCAAAATTTACTGTAGGCTCAGTGCCAGAATCGAAAAAAATGCTACCAACTGCTAAGCGACCATCCATAAACCACGTGGAAACTTTAGGGGGGGGAGCTGGGTTGGCGGTTGTCCACGTTCCATACAAAAACGATTTGTGTCCACGTGGTTTATGGATGGTCCCTCACAATCATACATCGACTTCAGCCCACCCCTTTGTAAGCAAGCTGTAGTGGCCGAGACAGTTAAGTCATTGGGTTAGTCTGTCAAAGGTCTCTGGTCCGATTTCCGAGGTCGACACTTTTTGTTTCTTTCTTTTTTTGCAAATGAACCTCTAGGGAATAATTCTCTCGCCCACCTTGAGCTGTGTTCCCTGTGTCCGTAAATGCTACCACTATTCTCTCGGCAAATTGTTCTCTCGGACGAGCGCTGCCCAGTTTTGGGTGTAGTGATAATTTCAGATATTATTTTTTCTTATTTTGAATTAATGTTATTGTCTTTCAATAACCTATTCATTCAACATTTTTTTCTGAAAACCAATACACACAGCAGATGATAAAATAGCATGCATATAACTTCGACAAAAAATGACAATTTTTGAAAACACAAAAAACGAAGTTGCAACCGAAGAGATTCTAACCCAGCACCAACAGTAAGGACTTGCGTCTTAGCCCGCTCGGTCATCGGAGCTATGAAGAATGGAAACGATAAACGCATTTATGAACTTGACATTTCGGTCAAGTAAAGTTTCCCCATATTGATGGGTTACATATTTCAGGGTATAGTATTACATAAAATTTCATTAAATAATGCAAAAAATATTTTACACCCAAATTTTTTTGCACGCAGCTGCACATCATAAAAGAGGCATTACTTATTAAATAGTGAACCTTCCTATTTCAAACCTTCAAAATTTACACTTTTTTTACTGTTTAGGAGGACTGCTTTCATTTATTTCAACTTAAAATTAAATTTCCTGAAAAAAAATCCAGCTCAAAAAAGTGTTGATTATCTATTGGAAAATATAGATAAAATATTTAAATTAATACTCATAACAAAATAACAGAAAGCAACAATAATATCTCGATTAAATTAAAAAAAGGTCCTATCTGTATAGGAAACCCATGGGAAACCTCATAGGTTGTTTTGAAAATTTACTCTAGATACACGCAATAACTCAAGCAGTTACTGGACTGCTTTATTTTATTTTATTAAATTACGATAATACCAATATTTTACGATGGTTCAATTTTGGGCCGTATTCTGTATCTAGAGTAGATCAAAAGATAAAAATTAAAAACAATCCCAGAAAATGCTGCTAAATACAATATCTCACCTTACAACTTAACATGAGCTGCTAAATATTTGGAAAGACAGTGTTGCTTACCTGAAAGAAAGAAAAAATAAAAGATATTTGATTATTTTTTTGCCATACAAAGATAAAATTAATGTTATGAATCCTTTTGGTAATCTTAATAAACTTAAAGTTATATGTTTGAATTTGATTGTCATTGTCTTATTGTTTAAAAGATATCCTACATAATCTCTACTCAATCGGAAACGCAAAATAAAGATTGTTAAGCAGTTAAGTCAATGGTATGATTTGACGAGTTTCCTAGAAAATTATATAATTAGATATAAAAAAGTCGCATGCGAATCAAACTGCTTTTGCAAATTAACCTGCACGGCTTCTGATAAACTGAATTTTCTTTTTTTAACAATCTCTGTTTACATTTTCAAAGCTATGCAATTTTCTTTCCACCTCAGTCAATCGGCAGCGGAAATGCAATCCAATCAATTTGGGTCCATTTTTGAAAACGGCTCGTCTGCCTTAAACATAATTCCCAGTATCGTAAATAATGATCTATTTTTGAGGTTTTCGTCATTTTTTTCTCCCATTTTTTCCTTTGATGCTGGGCACAATTCTCCCAAAAAAAGAACACCATCGCCATTCATCCGTCTGCTTTGAGGATTTTATGAAAATACGACCCACGTTCTGAACAACGGCGGAGTGGCGTTTTGTCGACCCGAGGATTTGCCTGGCTGCCACTACCGGGCATAGACCAAAATTTAAGACTTGGTTTAGTTTGTCCAGTTTGCTCTCCTGAATCAGATGACACGGATGACACAGTTTTCCAAAAGCAAGGGTCCTGATTTTCGGCTCAATGAATAGAAACCACTCACTCATCGCCTATCCATTCGTCACCTATTCCAACCCGCTAGCATTCATGAGCGAATGAGACTCGCATCCATCCAGCGAGTGGCCCGAACTTGCCCCTCAGAGAACAAATACATCGTGAAAATGTTTGCCTACTCCGTCGCTTGACTACACTCACACACTACCATGCTCAGCGAAGAGCCATTCTCACAAAATGTTAGCGCGGCAGTCTTTTTGTCTTCACGCCCTCAGTTTGCTATCAATTTGATTTTTTCTTTGTGGAAGTTTCTTTAAATGGTTTCTATAATGTTATGAAATCAAAATAAATGCACAATTTAATTGATAACATTGATTTTAGGCAACCCAAATCAATGAGTATAACGCAGCGCATCAGAGAAATAATGTGTTCAGTTCAGATTGATCGGTGACGTTCGGCCTGCCTGAGCCGTTCGGAGACTGAGCCGATCAGAGAGAGAAGGAGAGTAGAAAAGAGAGTGTTCGGGAGCGAATGGATTGAAAGTGACAAACGGTAGGAATTCATCAGGGCAGTATCGCGTCGCCTGCTATTTGTGGTTGATTTTGAGCAATCAGGACCTTTTTTTTAAATAAATTCCATTTCTGCGACCCAATTTCTGTATAATTTTAATGGTTGATTGCTTATTAAATGCTCAGATTCATTTTATCTAAATTTTATCTCCGTCATCTTTAAAAAAAAATAAGAATAGTTTAGGGGAAAAATTCGTAATTCTTTTAAAAGTCCAAATGGCACATGCGACCATTTGAAAAAGTACTCTCTTATCTGAGAATCCATCCTTTTGAACAAAGAACTCGGGACTATTTCAGCATTTCAAAATGCCCGCACTCAGTCTCCACCACCCGTCTATGGTCGCGCGACCTTCCTCCGGTTCTGAATGAGAAAAAAGGTCCGTCGCAGCCAGGGGAAGGTTGGGTCGCGCGCGATCCGAACGGCGCGATAAGAGAAAGGTGTCTTTCGGGAGGTTTATATTTTATTATTGTTTATTCGTCAAGCTTATGTAGACTACTTACAATTTTCTTACATACTAGATATTATTTCTATTGTATAGATTTTTTCGTAGTTCCGGTTTAGACATGTCGAAATGTATGTACTGTGAATTTTCATTATAAAAGCGCATCATTTGATTTAATGGCGAATTTTTTAAATAATTTGTCGTGTATGCAGTTATTCTAAAAAGTGGTGAATGTCTAAGAGTACGGCTTGGTTCATGAATTCTATTGCGTATTTCTGAAAATAATGCTGCTGACTGTATGCGTTGAGAAATAATGTCGTTGATGAAAGAGAGCATGGCAAATTTACGACGTTCTTGTAATGATTGTATGTTTATGAGCATGCAGCGTGCTTCATACGATGGGAGAGGAATGCAGTCCAGTTAAGTTTACGTAGTGCGTACAGTAAGAATTGTTTTTGGACAGATTCAATACGTGCTTGGTGTACGGCATAGTATGGATTCCAGACGATACTACAGTATTCCAAGAGTGGCCTGACATACGTTATATAGAGTAATTTAATAGTATACGGGTCCTGGAAGTTGAATGCAAAGCGCTTTATAAAGCCTAATGTACTTTTTGCCTTGTTTATTATTGTGTTATAGTGTTCTACAAAAGTTAGTTGTGAGTCTAGGATGACACCTAGATCACGTACTACTTTGCATTTTTCTACTGGTTGGTTTCCTAATAATAATTTCCTAATCCTGCTGAAGGCAATGGAATTACATTTCTTTACATTCAATTGGAGTAGGCTTTTACTACACCATGTGTAGAAAAGATTAATTTCGTTTTGGAATACATGACTGTCATTGGCATTTCCTATTTCCATATACAATTTCATGTCGTCTGCATATACAAGTACGTTAATTTTTTTAAGAATGAAGGAAATGTCGTTTACATACAAGATGAAAAGAAGAGGTCCTAGATGGGATCCTTGCGGAACCCCAGAGGTGACGTGAATTGATTCCGATAGTACATTTTGGAAGCGAACAATTTGTTCGCGCTTAGTCAAATATGACTTAAGCCATTCCAAAAGATTCGGTTGAATTCCAATTTTCTGCAGTTTGAAGATTAATAATGGTATGTCGATTCTGTCAAATGCCTTACTAAAGTCTGTGTAAATTGCTTCTACGAAATTGCGATTATGCATTGCATTCAGTGTAAAATTTACAAATTCTAAAAGGTTGGTGCTAGTAGAGCGGCCTTTAAAAAAGCCGTTCTGTTTACATGTGATGCGGTTTTTTACTTGCTGAAAGATTTTTTCATTTATAATAGATTCGAAAAGTTTTGGAATGCAAGACAAAAGGGCAATTCCGCGATAATTACGTATGTCTGATTTTGGGCCTGACTTGAAAATAGGCACCAAAAAAGACTTTTTCCATGTTTGTGGGAATTTTCCTGTATTTATTGACATGTTGAAAAGATGATGCAGTGGATATGTCAATTCTTCTGCAAGGTTCTTTAGGAATGCAGGTGCTATTCCGTCGGGTCCTGGTCCTTTTGATGAGTCTAAGTCCTTCAATGCCTGGCGTACTTCCGTTTCTGACAAAGAATTGACTGAGACGTCATTTGGAAATTCCGGTATATATGAAAAGTAGTCGCGGTCGCGGTCTTCTTCGGAAAATGAGGTGTATACTTCTTTGAAAAATTTTGAAAAAAGATTGCAAATTTCTTTTGAGTTACTGCCTACATTTTCGTCCAGTTGCATTTGCGATGGGAAGTTACTACTTTTGGATTTGGATTTTACGTAATTAAAGAAATTTTTCGGGCATGATTTGACTTCAGATTCGACTTTACTATTATATTCTTCGTTGGCAGAATTGAGTGCCGAAAAAAAATGGTCGGAAATATTCAGATAATTCAGAAGATTTGTGTCATTTGTATTGTTTCTGTATAGTTTGTAGGCTTTTTGTTTTCTATTTTTTAAATTTCTTAGTTGTGGAGTGAACCACACTGGGTATTTATTGCCTGTGTTATTACGTCGTCTTCTTCTAGTAGGTACGGTTTCAGATGTTATAGTGTTAATTTCCGTATAGAATTTTCCTACTAATTCGTCGACATTTCCTTCATTATTAAATAAATTTTGCCAGTCAATTGCAAGTAGTTTACGTTTGGCTTCTACAAAGTTTGTTTTATTGTATTCCAGGACTTCTTCATATTCCCAGTCAATGGGCAAAGTGTTTTTATGGACATAAATAGAATATTCAATTGCTGTATGGAAGACTTCATTCTTCCAAAGGGGGGTTACAGATTCTTGTACATGAAAGTCTTCAATACAGTTAGTGAATAAAAGGTCTAAAAATGAATTTCTTTGGTTTTTTACATGATTGATTTGGAAAAGTCCATAATTTGCAATATTGTCAAAGAGAAAATGCAAAGTTTCATTTTCCCCAATGACTGGGAGAAGAATTGCTTCATTTTCTTGGTCAGATATAAATTCGACTTTGCTTTGATTAAAGTCGCCATAAATGTGAAGTTTTACTTCCGGTTCCATTTTTGATGTTATGATTTCTACTGTTTTAAAGAATAGTTCATACGACTGTTTATTTGCATGGTCCGGCGGAAAGTATACTGATGCAAAAATGTGTACTTGGCCTGCAATAGTGGCTTTGGCCCAGACTTGTTCAAATTGAAAATGTTTTTCAGTTACAATTTCTTTTGGATTAAGTCTGGCATTTATGGCTAAGAGGACGCCGCCTCCTGACTTTTTCTGACTGAGATTTAAATTTCTATTGCCTAGGAATACAAAATAATTGTTTCCAAAAATTTCTTCAGGGTGGACGCTTTCGTCCCAGTTAGTTTCAGTTCCAAGAATAATGTCGAAAGAATGTGAGAGAATGTTTAAAGAAATTTCCTTCATTTTGCCTGGGCTTTTCATGCGATTGAAATTCTGACAATAAATTAGAATTTCATTCGCATTCTGTTGTTCCGTTGAAGAAATTTTTGGAGACATACTTAAATTATTAGTAGTACTTACTGCCTCTTGCGAGGGTGTCATTTCTTCTTCCGTGTTAGAAGGCGTCAATGCTTGTAAAAATTCGACGATGTAGTCGGCAGGTAAAATTTGTTGGCAGCTTCGCGCGAATGCTGCAGGTATTGAAGTCTTCTAGTTGTTACATATTTCCTGTAGGTTTCCAGGTCGGTGAGGGTTTGCTTAGGTGAAATTCCAATTGTTGAGTTGTATTCCATGAAGATGTTCATAAGATGTTCAGGTTCAGTAGGCAGGCCATTGGATGCAAAAAAGACATGCATGCTGGTTAGTGTTAGTCCGTCTATGCAGACGTCCGGTTTTTGGTCCTTCAGATACGCCAAGTATAGTCTGAGATTGTCATAGACTTTAATTTCGCGGAGTCTGGCCAGCAGGAAACGGCCATCGCCGACTGCAGACTGTTCAGTTAGGCGTACTATGGGCGGCTTCATTGGGTCCAGACAGAACATACTGTCTGTTACTTCAGGAGTTTGTGATGACGTTTTTGCTGGCTGCGGCGTGGTGGAGTTTAGAGGTGGGACGATTGGCGTTTTTTCCTTCCGGTAGGGGTTGATGGTTTCCCCTTTTCGGAAGTTGATGAAGTTTGAATTCGATGTAGTTGGAGGTTGGCCAGAAAATTCGACCCTTGCCTGGTCTAGAAGTTCCTTGTCGGACAATTTGGTTGACGAATGAGTGAAAAAGTTGCTGCTACTTGCGTTGTCCTGGTCGAATTGATTGTCCTTTAAGTTAAAATGTGGCGTACTTGGGTTTCGGCCTGCGTCAGAGTTGCAGTTGGTCTGGTGCTGTTGCCGACGAAGATGTTGATGTGATTGTTGTTGCTGCAGGTGTTGCTGTTGCCGGCGTTGCTGATGATGTTGTTGTGATTGTTGTTGTTGCTGGTGCTGAATTTGTTGACGATGTTTTCGGTTGCGGCGACGTGCTTTTTCGGCTTCCTTTTCCTGAAGACGGCGAGTCCGCTGCCTGGCGTCGAAGTCGGTCCAGTCTGGCTTCCAAATTTTTTTGCTGCCGATAAGTCGCCAGCCAGATTCGATTTCCAGTACGGTTTGTTCGTTTAATTCTTCTGCCAGTGATTTTTGCCGGACTTCAATTTCATTGTCTTGCAGTTTATTGATGGATGAAGTGAGGGCCCTCACTTCATCGTGGACGGCTAAAATTATGTCCGAGTAAAAAGACTCAACTGCAACTTATAATACTGGTCCGCTGTGTCCTGGAACCGGCAGCAGCAGCAGCAGCAGCAGCTTCGTTATTATTATTTTTATTATCATTGTTATTTGTTTCTCGTTTCCTTCTTGGCCTTTTTATTTGGGGGGTTCACTTTTGGGTATTTTGTCTCCTCTAACCGCACTCGATTTGTCGAAACATGTGCAAACAAGCTCGAACCTGAGCTTTTGGGTGGGATGGGACGGTCCGGTCGGGTTCACGCGGCTACCTCGAAATAAATTGGACGCGGATGCGGAATGTAGGCAAAAAGCGTCACTTCCTGAACGTTTGGCTTCGGGGAAAACTCTCAAACAGCGTAACGAACCTTGCGTGAAACCACAATGCGATGGTAATGAGGCCAAGCTGAAATTCTGCCAATCCTCGACGGGTGCAATTCCGATATCGGACGAGCCGCTGTCCGGTCAACGTTCTGGCTACCGTCCTACAGGCAGGGTATCAATTTATAATGAATCCCGAGAAGCAATAAAGAAACGACACGAAACAATCATTATTCGCCAGTACACACAATAATATTGCAGTGCGCGCGTATTTCTGGGAAGCACGACACAGACACGTTCCAATCGCACAATCCCAGTGGGCGTTGGACACACAATTACAAGTTATGACGGATGGAAGTTTCCAGCGATTACCGCTAGGTGGCGATGAAGAAGTCAAATTTCACACAAGTGTCACTTCTGACTGTCTGTGATGCTAATAATTTTCCATACCGCAGGTCTCACATGCACATACATCCCAGAACGCTGCACGGAGGTCCATTTGGAAATTAATTCACGATGATGGGCCAACCGGAAATGATTTCCCTTTGCGGATGAGCGCATTATAATTTCATGCAAACAGCTCTGATGCCCCAAAACTTAGATCGACGCTGACGTGCTATCTTGTCACACGACGCTTTTTGACGTTCCGAGAAAAACACGTGTCAATGTTTGTCATTAAACAAAACAAACACTCAAACACGTAATTTTAACGAAAACAAGCTCGTTATAGTTGACTGACCGTTCTGTGCATTGTCCTAAAATTATATTTATTTTAAATAAAACTCTTGTGAAATGTTTTAAACATTTTGAAAGAAATAAGTTCAGATGCTGGACCCTCTGACGTCCATGGTTACTATAAGCACCATCGTTTTCAAAATTGTTTTTTCTTAAACCAAGTATTATTATCCAACCTGGTTGGTTTATAAAAATAATAATTTATAACCATTAAAACTACAGCAAAATTGAACGAACCAGAAAAAACGTATGAAAATTTCGATTTTAATTTAAGTACTCTCTCAAGCTCTTTTGATATGTGAGTCGTAGTTTTAAAATCAAGATCGAAAAAAAGGTCGAAACTTTTGATAATTGTTATCCAGTTATGCAAGTTAAAAAAACGTATAACCGTTTTCTTGGCAGGAAGTTTTACTTGGTCAGAAGATCAGTGAAGATCTGGCAACCCTGCCTCGAGTTATGTCCACTTAAGTAATATTTTTGTACTTTTTTGTAGCCGGATCTCACTTAAATATATGTAAACTAAGTCCGAATCCAACCACCAACCCATCGTTGGTAATGTTATGAAAATACCTTTTCAAAGAGTCCAAAACATTGAAAATCTGGAAACTCTGCCTTTTGACTTATGGAAACTCTGCCTAATGACTTATGACCACTTAAATGATATTTATGTACTTTTTTTGTAGCCGGATCTAACTTAAATGCATGTAAACAAAGTCCAAACCCATTATCCAACCCATCGTTGGTTAGGTTATCGAAATATCTTTCCAACGAGTCCAAAAGATTGAAAATCTGGCAACTCTGCCTTGATTTATGGCCACATAGCTGATATTTATGAACAATTTGAAATCGGATCACATTTAAATGTATTCAAACGATTTACAGATCCATCATCCAACCAATCATTGATTAAGGGAGAGTGGGGAGACTTGATCCCCTTTTTTGTATCGCACATAACTCTGTCAATTTCTCATAAAACTATGAACTTTTTGCATGAATTGAAAGCTTAAACATTCAACTATGTTTGGCTGATAAGGGTATTTCACCAGAAAAATTCTTCGAATCATGCCAAGCGTTTTAAAAAAATATTTTAAATTGGCATTTTCAAAATGTTGGGGGAAATTTGATCCCCCTATCAACATTTTGAATAAATCTTAAGCAAAATGTTTCTTATACATCCAAACTTTTAATTTTCTATAAGTTACAGCAATTTCACATTAAACATGTACTTTTTTGTTCAAAATATGACAAGCTTAGCATGCAAAATATTTAAAAACTTAAAATTTTCTTTTTTAGACAAAAATTGGGCATGTTTACAAAAGCTTTATTTTGTTAACGAAACTTTTGAGAAATGGTTCAAACTGCAGTAAGTTATGCACAACTAAACTAAAGGAAACTATGTACGAAAACCCAGCCCAATTATTTAATCTTGAGGCTGATTCCAGTGACTGTAAAAATGCAGGGATCAAGTCTCCCTAAACGCACTTTTTTAAACAATTGATTGTAAAAATAGTATGACGATAAATTTAACGTCAAATGCGTAAGGGTTTTGGAGTTGATATGTTTATCAAACAATTAACGTATAAAAAATATTTTTTTTAATAATTTTTGAGTGTTTTTTACACTTATAAAAAACAAAGAAAAAAGATCGCTTGGAAGCTTTTGCAGCACTTTTAAGAAAAATGTGTGTAACGATCTGGCAACACTGCTTCAAGTTATGACCGCGTAAGTGATATTTATGTACTTTTTTGTAGTCGGATCTCACTTAAATGTATGTAAACGATGTCCTGATCGATTATCCGACCCATCGTTGGTTAAGTAATCGAAAGACCTTTCCAACGAGTCCAAAATATTGAAAATCTGGCAACCCTGTCTCGAGTTCTGACCACTTAAGTCATATTTATGTACTTTGTTATTCCGGATCTAAAAAAATTGATGAAATTTGTGTCTAAACCCATCTTATTATTCATTGTTGGTAAAGAGTGAGAAAGGCATCAACCACATAGGTGGATTATTTTACCTTAATAATAAATGAAATATGATCAAATTGCTAAAGGTATTTTTTAATGAAGAATATTCAAAGGAAATATCAAGTTAAACGATCTTTTAAACCAATTTTTAATCCCAAATCAAATTTTTGAACCATAAAAAATTCAAATGCTTGGATTAAAAAGATAATGTAATTTTTTTGTATAATTTTTTATGACACTCAAAAATTCCGTATTTTTTCAAATCTACGTGACCTTAGGCAAAATAGGCAATGTATTGAAAAGGTCTAGCGGAATTTTAGTTTAAACGTTTATTTTTTCTGCTCTTCAGACAAGGTCGTTTAATTTTAGGGTTTGACTTGTATTTTTAGGGGTCAACTATGGATGAGTTTTACTAAATTTTTCTACAAAAGTTAAAAATAAATTCATCTGTATTATGTCCCAGACAACAATTTTAATGATAATGGTGTTATAGTTGTTATAGTTGTTCATGAATTTGAGAATTTGAAGAAACTTATTCATGAGTATGGTACAATTGCACTATAAACGTGAATATATTTCTGCGTGGTTCTCAAATTCATGAACGCAATTCACGATTTAGGGATTTATCTTTTTGCCGTGTATGCATAAAAATAATGACTTAAAACCGTTTCAACTGAAAGCAAATTCAACCTAAGTGCCAGAAAGTCAAAAAATTACCGTTGAGCATGATTGAGCTATTTCGCAGAAGTAATATTCGCGATTTCAGTCAAAGGCGTCTGACCCAAAAACGCTATGACGCTAGTCAAATCTCCTGGAAGTTGCATTAATTTAGAACGCACAAGCTTATTTTCGGGTAAAACCCCCACGAAACAAGTTGCCTTCTCTTCATTGCTTTATCCCGGAAAAAAAAGTATTACAATTTTCACGGAAAAACAAGTCCATCAAAGCTCTTCCCACCAGATGACTGCGCCTGAACCTTGGAGCCGACCACTTTTAAGGAGAAGGGTGATGCTCGACACATCATCCATCACACACAGAGTGGACAAGATCAGAGAGAGAGAAGAATGCCGAAACGACTGCCCTCAAATGAAACGAGGTTCCGAACGACAAACTGCGGGAAATAATAAAAATTTATACGAGCTCGGAAGAAGAGCGAAAGAGAACAAAAGGAACAATAAAGCGGGCGCACAAAAGAAGCGAGCAGCAAGCAATCGCTGGAAGAGAGCACAACCTCTTCAAGCGTTGTTCCTCTCATCTCCCGTGTGTGAGAGTGCGGGCCCGCCAAGAACCGGGGGAGCTTCCGAGAAGTGATTATCTGGTCCGTCGTCGGAGTCTTTCCTGGCAAGTTTTGTTACCCAACTAGTGCGCACTGGAGCACCGGCGAACAAAGAGCCTTGTGGGGGACAGTAAACAAGTCGCACATGCACGTGTAAAAACTTTTCGAAATAAAAATTGCAAGATTCAAAGCCAGGTACTCGCGCAAAGCGCGTCGCCTTAGCGGTCTACACCGCCAGCGCGCGTCTAAAGGAATGCCAAATTCACACCAAATTGAAAAATTTTTACGGTGCGTCCCATGCTCATGCATTACGGAGAAAAGATGTACACACAAAACTTTAGTTCAGTTTCACACAATGTCTTCGTCGTTGCTGGACCGCGAAAGAGAGTGGGAAAAATGGAGGCCCACCTTGGTCGTTCAGCGAAGACACTCTCCAGCGGATGATGGTTGCGTTGTCGGGGCTCGGGGCTCTGACACATAAATCATCGACGATCACGGGCGCTGAGAGGAGTAAGGTGACAGAATGTACACGTGGATGACGGAAAATCACACGATGGCGATGCGCATTGGGCGAACCTCGGCAAGAAACTTTTTTTGGTCGTGTGGTGAGTTTGAGTTGAGAAACATTTGTTTGTTTTGGTAATGAGTTTACAATTACTTAGGAAAGTACTTGGTGAGTTTTGTAAAAAAAAATACGTTAAAGTTGAACAAAATTCTAGCTTTAAACAGTGCAAAATAAAACATTCCAAAAAATTTAAAGAGGCTCCACAATGTTTTTTTTAAGATATCAAAATGTACAATTATTCAGAAACATAGGAAATCTGAAGAAAAAAACTTTTGAGTAGAAATTAATTTTTGATACATCATGTATATTGCTTTGATTACAAACTCAACACACTCTGCCTCGGAAAAAAAAACTTCCAACTTTTGACAAGTTTTTAAAAAAGGTCCGTTTTCTGAGTGTTGGTATGAATAAAAGCTTGTATTTTTAGATCTGTTTTGAAGATAAATAGACATTGTCAACGGCTAGAATTTGTATTTGAAGTTTTTTCGAATAAAGTTCTTGAAAAGCCAAGGGGGATCAAAAAAAGTGCAAAACATAATTTGGAGAAAAAAAAAGTTACGTTACGTGCGAAAAAATACAAAAAAAGTTTTAAAACCTCTGTCATTTTTCATCATTTAGTTTTTTTTTTTGTTTTGAAACATGTCATTTTAAGGTATATTTTTTTTATTGGAAATTTCGTGTTTTTTTGTAACTTTGCAGGGGATTTTTTAAAGTGTAAGAATGTTCTATAAAGTTGTAGAGCAGACAATTACATAGTCAAATTTCTAAACCATCACCATTTCAAGCTGCAAACTACAGTCGACTCTCTGGCTGTCGATCTTCTCGATATCAATAATGCTCCACGTACCGATAATTTCTTCAGTCCCTTCAAACTGCATACTTCGATTGTCTTTATTCCTCGATATTTTCTCTTGCTTGAAGGATCTCTTCCTCGACTTCTATTCCGGTTGTCAATAATTTTACTTTCTCATGTCTTGCATAGACATTTTTCTTTGAGAAACGAAGCTTTGAAGGGTGTTTGACATTTATTTGTTTTTGTTTGCTGGACGTTGTCATGATTCTCTCCTATAGCTGATCAGCAAGAAAAAACAAATTTCAATCGAGTCTTCATTTTCCATCGTTCTGTAAACTGATGCTTCTCTTCCTCGAAGGTCCCTTGGTTATTTATAACCAGAGAGTCGACTGTATAAAAAATACGGCTTTGAATGAGTCGAGAAAGAATGCAAAAAATATTAACATGAGTCTAATGCTATCGCAACAGGAAAAACGCTACTGAGAATACTAAAAATGAAAAAAGAAAAATTTCAAACAAACAAAAACTACTCTTCCTAAATACCTCCTGAAAAATAAAAAAAATAAAAAAAATTACTGAAGAAAAAATAACATAAACAATATAAATTATTGCATACTTATTTTCGCATAGTATAGAGGATATGTTATAAAGAAATTAAACCAAATTTGACACAAAAAAATGAAGTTTTCATAAACATTGCCAGAGTTACACAAAACAAGTCACACTTCCGACCAAAGAATTTTCTTAAATTTTAATTCGTTAAAAATGAGTTTTTGGCGATTTTATAGAACGCACCTCGCCAAGAGTCGGGGTTGGGTTGTAAAGGGTTAAGGGGATAGCATTTCTCGGGTGAGTTTTCACAAAAGCCGTATGAGCCACCGTGACCTCCGGCCATTATTTTCGTTTTTCTCTCAATTGAAACAATACACAGCAAAAAAAAAAGTTGAATTTTGGAATGTTGAAAATTTGATAGATTGAATATTACCTCTTTTTGAGAAATATTACCTGAAAAATGTATAAAAATGTGAACCTGATGAATATTCATCAAACACTGATAAAAATTCATAATTTTCTGGGGTTAAATTAATAATTTTTTTTCTACACAAAATCTGTCACCATTTCCTGATGAATATTACCATAAAGTTTTTTCTATGTATTTCGTTTGTTTTAAGTTTAGAAAATTTAAAGGACGTGTGGATGAACAATATCAAGCATTTTTAAAATTGGTTATTCGTGAATAGGTCGAATGTCGATGTAAAAAAGGCTTGGTTTACCAATGGCTCTTACGTCTTATTGAAAACTAATCCGAGATTTCTATTGGGGCTCGTGCATAAACCATGTGGCCTTCAAATTTAAAATATTTTACATTTAGTATAGAGCGTGGTTTTGCCATTTTCTACGATGAATGAACGATGAATGAACGATCATAAATCGAAACTCGAAAAATTTAATAAATATTTAATCTATTAAAAAACGAAAATTCAATCTTTTTGAGTTCGAAAAATCATTTAAAGCATCTCAATTCTATAAAATTTTGAACTGTTTCATATCCTCCTTCATCTTCCATATGAGTAATTCTCCGCTAACTCACACAGCTGTTGCCCCGACCCCCCCTTCGATTTGCGTAAAACTTTGTCCTAAGGGGTAACTTTTGTCCCTGATCACGATTCCATTTTTTGATATCTCGTGACGGAGGGGCAGTACGACCCCTTTCATTTTTAAGCATGCGAAAAAAGTGGTGTTTTTCAATAACGATAACTCGTGATGATTATAAGCAAACTTCTTATGTTTACATATCAAAATTTTTGTAATTGTCTTCTCTACAACTTTATACAACATTACTACACTCTAACATGAAATTGTGAAATTAATTTTTTTGTTCTAAATGAAAAAATGACCCTTCCAAGTCAATGTAGATTCGAAAAGTACATCAAATTTCCCTTAAAATTACATGTTCCAAAAAATTTTACAGTCGAGTAACGTAAAACGGCAGAGTTTTAAAACTTTTTTAAGTGTTTTTCTCGATGAAAAATACGTTTTTTTCGGAATTCTGAGTACGCCATCAAATCGTACGTCTAATTTAACATAAAAGTCCCTTTGACACCAAATTTCTATCGCATCACCGTTTCAGGCTCCAAATTATTGAAAAACACCTCTTTTTTCGCATGCTCAAAAACGGAAGGGGTCGTACCGCCCCTCCGTCACGAGATATAAAAAAAACGGATCTCGGATTCGTGATCAGAGACAAAAGTTACCCCTTAGGACAAAATTTCACGCAAATCGAAAAGGGGTCGGGGCAACTTTTCCCGATTTCATGTGAGTTGGTAGAGAATTATCCATATTCAAAATTGTACGTTTTTTTTGCCAGATTATTTTTTCAATTTTCACCTGGTAACCCTGGCTTCAGGGTCCAAAAGTCATATGACAATTGTTAAGTGAAATGGTTAAAAACACGCCTAAAAACCAAACAAATTAATTGACAAGACAACATTTTACAACGGATCAACTATTGTCTCTTTAGAACGAGCTGTCTTGTGTGATACTTTCTATCAAAATTGATTGAAAACCCCCTTTTTTAATCCTGTGTGGTCATATAAAATTGTATTTTGCTGATAAAAATAAGGGAAGGGTGATTTTAAAGTTTATCTGAATTATTGAAATTCGGTCTGTCATGACTCTTCGAAAAGGTCTTTCAATCACTTATCCAAAGATGATGATGCTCGGAATCAGGTTACCATAAAAATTTAAATGGCTGAGATCCGACTTCAAAAAAGTTCATATAAAATCAATTAGGTGGTCATAACTAGAGATCTCCAAAATTTAAGTATGGTTGAATCTTGAAGATTTAAGATCCAATATTTACAAAACTGTATTCAATGCTCAACGTCAACTGCCCAGTGGTTGAAAACAAACCACTCAGGGTCTGTAGTGCCAGCAGTCTGCAGAACGAAACTGCTGTTTTTTTCTTTTTGCTGGCGCAAGCTTCGGTCTCAGCGGAAAATTTGTTTGCTTGGTCATAACTTTTCTCGGAAAACGAAAAATAGCAATCAGCAAACATTGGCCGTCGCCGCCGCCGTCCGACGATGATGGCATGGATGTGTGTGTGTGTGTTGGATGGAAAACGTGTGTCATTTTGGCTCCAAGTCAAGGCGGTGTCAATACGGTGGCGGTAGAAAAATATAAATATAAAAAACTAAGAAGCATCGACGGATAATAATAAGTTGGTACTTGTTCGAAGAACCCACCAGTGCTTCTCGGGAGCGATAAAATCATATTTGTCCCAAGTTTTGAAAATTTGCGTTGCGTTGGAAGAATCTACGTTGAAAGTTTTTCACTGAGCACTCGCTGAGAGAGAAATTTGATCGAGTCTTTATTCTCTATCTAGAATTAGCATGATATTGGCTGGTGTTCTTGAAAAATTGTCTTTATCACCTGTTTGTGCATTAGGACAGTCATGCCAATACAGTCCCTACAGCATATGCACAATTGCAAGTTAAAGAAGAAGAAGAAGAAAAAAACTTTCAAAATAATGATATAAAAGTTCTTACTGCACAATTGGAAAACGTGATGCACGAAGGGAAGCATTTCGCACTCCGAAGAGAGCTCATTAAAAGAAATCAATAATAAGCACCGTTGAGGTTGGATGGCTGGCAGTGGGAAACAACCCGCAGCATAATTGGCCACGGAGTAGGGTCAAGTGGGATGAAGGGGGGGGGGGGGCAGATTTCGACCCATTGTGAATCCCAAAGGGTGGAATGCAAAAAGCCGACGATGGAATGAATATTATTATTGCGCACTCCTTTTTGTGCTTCCTTTTTCGGTGAGGGGCACCCGTGGAGCGGAGTCCGAAGTTTTCCTTCCTTTGGCCAAGTTTGCCAGTCTTTTATCCCCCTTTGGGGCTGTCCATAAACTACGATTCATCGTCCTTAAATGCGAAAACTCCACATGAAAATTGAGCTTTTTGAAGGGATCAAGATCATCCTTTAAATTTCTAAAAGTCCGTAACGTAATCAACGAACACCCCCCACCTTTCCCGAGATCCCTCGCCCAAACCGACCACTCGGGGTACAGGCGGCTCGGCGGGATTCCCGGAATGGCTATGGTTTGGCCGGGAATGTGAATAAAGAGCCGGGCGCGACCGCCGGACTTTGGACGGAATCCAGTGCCGGTCGCAGCAGCAGTGTCTGCCGGAGTTCATCGGTACGGTATGATTATCAATTTTCTATGGAGCTGGCGGCGGCGACCCGAGCAGAGCGCGATGAAAGCGTACAGGAATTGTCCGGAAGTGGGACCTTTTCCTGGGAAGCCGGGCAAGCTGGTCCCGGTCCCGGGGTGGGAACGGCGATGCAAAGTTTAATTAGGTACTAATTTTGGATTCTGCAGGAAATGACAAGTTTAGTTGAAACATGTTTGTTAATTACGTCAAAACTTTCTCGAAAAGCAAAAAAAAAAAAGGAAAATGGTGGGGGTGGGGAAGCAATCCATGATCCATACAAAATAGTTTTTTTTAATTAATCAGCACTAAAGACATTTTTAATTTTTTTATTTGAACTGTAATTTACCTTAATTCTTGGATGTTTGACATAAAATTCCATTCAAAAAGCGATTTTTCGGAATTGCAAAACAAGTTGTAGGCAACTCGTCACAATACTAAAAAAAATCAGCACTCGTCGTATTTCTCCAATTTGCTAAACCTAGTTGGATAAATGTACGATTCGTGCTGAAAAATCAACTTTTTGCAACTTGTTGCACAAACTACTATTTCGGAGCTCTAGTAAATTTAAGCTCCTGAAAACCTCTTTGAATTTTCAAATTTAAAAATTATTCAATCGACTCTCTGGCTGTCGATCTTCTCGATATCAATAATGCTCTATGTACCGATGAATTCTTCAGTCCCTTCAAACTGCATACTTCGATTGTCTTTATTCCTCGATATTTTCTCTTGCTTGAAGGATCTCTTCCTCGACGGTCCCTTGGATTCTATTTGCTTCAAATATCTATTCCGGTTGTCAATAATTTTACTTTCTCATGGCTTGCATAGACATTTTTCTTGGCGAAACGAAGTTTTGAAGGGTGTTTGACATTAGTTTGTTTTTGTTTGATGGACGTTGCCATGATTCTCTCCCATAGCTGGGTATCAAGAGAAAAATATTTTCAATCGTGTCTTCATTCGTTCTGTAAACTGATGCTTCTCTTCCTCGGCGGTCCCTTGGATATTGACAACCAGAGAGCTCATTCTGAAAAACATTCTACACACTTTTTCCGAGAGCAAAGCATACGATTCCTGAGAATTTCTATTCGTACTGAATCGGATTTCCTGAATACAAATGAATACTCAAATTTGAAAAGGGGTTTTGCTAAACTTCAAAAAGCCTATTAACCCTCTACAACCCAACCACGCCTCTAGACGGGCTTCGATTTAAAAATTCGCCAAAAATCAATTTTTTAACCAATTTTTGATCTTCAAAAAGCATTGGAAAGAAGAACTTTTAAAATTTTAGAAAATTTTAGGGTTGGAAGTTTGACTAGTTTTATGTGACTTTGCCAATGTTTTAAAAAATGTAATTTTTTTAGGGGTCAACTTTGGCTGTGTTTTTTACTAACATTTCCTATATTTTAAGTAAAAAGAAGTTTGCAGTAATTTTTCTAGTGCCCCAGACTATGCCTCTACGCATTTATTTATAATTTAAATGATGATGGTTCCATTTTATAGCAGAAAATGTGAAAAACATGCAAAAAATTGAAAAAGTTACTGTAAAAAACATGAAAAAATTAGATAGGCAAAATGTTATGATAGGAGGTGGTAGAGTAGGCCAAATACTACCAAAAACAAACATGGACGAAACAAGATAAATGCAAATTAAAATACTAAAAATGAAACAAGAAAAACAAAAAACAAGAGAAGTAAAGCTTTTGTAGAACAAAAGTTGCTCAAAATGACTTCCTGAACACGGGAAATATAAAAATTTTCGAAAAAAAAATTTGGGCAGTAGAGGGTTAAAGTCAAATCAAATTTAAAATTGAAATTATTCAATATATTTATTTACAAATAGTTTGCTTTTCTAAATAAAGCCATTCTAAGTTAGATTTCAACTAAAAACCAGTTTTTCGATTTCAAAATCATTTTTTTTTTCAAGCTAAAAGCTTTATCACAATTTCTGTTAAGTTCTTTTCGATTGAAAATTGGTTTTGACAGTTGAGCAATTCTCTGAGATTTCGGTCATTCGATTTTTTTTTGTATTTTTTAATTCGTATCCGTATTCTTTGGGCATACCGAAGGCACCAAAAAAGTTTCAGCCAGATTAAAAAAATAAAAAATTAAAATTAAAGAAAAAAGGCCGACTCCGTGGAGAACAGCTCAATTAAAACTGATGTTTAACAATATTTTGGAGTATTTTTTTCCAGAAATCACATTATAATAAACATAACTTGGTGGCAACATTTTCTTCTGTACTTTTTATGGCTCAAAAGTTGCGATTTTTTGACCCCTAAAATATATATAAAAAATTGAATGATTAATGCTTTTTGGTAATTGTTTGAGAGTGAAAAAAGTTACAAGTCGGCAAAATTATGTGTACCAAAGCAACTTTGCCTAAAATCGGTCAAAAAATTTTCAGCAATAGCTTATTTATCCCCTTGTTTGGACGAACCAATGACACAAAATGGATATTTTGGTCATAGGAAAGGCCATACAATGTGCTAAATGAGCTAAATAAAAAAATCTAAATTAATACATTTCCGGAATTCGTGAAGAATTGCTCTAGGGGAACTATACCCTTTCTCAGCCTATTTCTATTATCGGCCTATCAGCACTTTGATCATGAATTACAGCTTTCATAAAGTGTTTTTGACTGTTTCAAAGTAATAAATAGCTCAAATAAAAGTGAGCAAGCAACTCTCCATTGTTGGTACATCTGAAAATGTTGATTTAATAGCGGAAAATGGCAAAAGTGATGATAATTGGTCGAACGGCTTAGAGTGATTAAAATGAGTATATTTCCCCTAATTTGTTTTTTTTTTTTTTTTTTTTTTTTTTTTTTTTTTTTTTTTTTTTTTTTTTTTTTTTTTTTTTTTTGAGGAATTCGATAAATATATTTTCAGAAATAGTTGCTATGTTCAGACTCGGCCAAAACGAACATTTTTATGATTAATAAGACTTTTTTTAAGCCGGAAATTGTGGTGTAGGTGATTGCCTGATCACGCCTTCCATCGGACGGAGAAGTAAATGTTGGCCTCGGTCTAACCTAAGAGGTTAGGTGGTTAGCACAGTCCAGGTCATCTCCCTGGGTCCTGTCTCGATAGAGTCCATAGTCCGGAATTCGTGAAGAATTGCTCTAATTTGTCTTTTTTTTTTTTTTTGTTTTTTTTTTTTTTTTTTGAGGAATCCGATAAATATATTTTTAGAAATAGTTGCTCTGTTCAGACTCGGCCAAAACGAACATTTTAATGATTAATAAGACTTTTTTAAGCCGGAAATTGTGGTGTAGGTGATTGCCTGATCACGCCTTCCATCGGACGGAGAAGTAAATGTTGGCCCCGGTCTAACCTAAGAGGTTAGGTGGTTAGCACAGTCCAGGTCATCTACCTGGGTCCTGTCTCGATAGAGTCCATAGTAGGCAGTTGGTCTCACAATCTAAAGGTCATCAGTTCGAATCCCGGGGTGGATGGAAGCTTAGGTGTAAGAAAAGGTTTGCAACTTTTTTGGTAAATTTTGTCCAATTGCAGAATTTGAGTGAATTTGGCACATTCTTTTGGCTAAAACGAAAAAAAAATCAGGGGGAAATTCGTCTTGTTTACTGTGCAGTTGAGGGTTAAACAGTAACTTCAGCAAAGCATTTATCCTTTCCAATGCAAAACTCACCTTTCAACTTTCGAACCACCAAGGAAATTGGCCACTAATCAAGCAACAGGGTTCGTTATACTTTTGCCTGTAATCATCATTTGCAAAGTCTGGTGCGTTATGAATTTTTCATTTATAATTTCTGCAGAACAAAGATGAAATTGAAAACTCTAGCATAAACGCGATTGAATTTGATTGATGTGCGGTTCAATGTTTAACGTAACAGACAGTACTTAAATGCTTCGATTTTCGCATGTATTTTTAATTAATTGCCTGGTAATCCCAGCAATGAAAGCGGAATAACTCCCGGTGCCAGTCGCCCAACAGCATGAAATTTTGATTAAATTTGCATGCACTTTCCGCCACAGTAGCAGCACACTGTGCGAGCAAGGCACGTGTTCAAACATTGCAACACGTTGTGAACACGGAGGGAGGACCTGCCTGGGCAAACAAAAACTGTTCTGTTGGGTTTTTTTTTGTTACATTACCATAAACATACTTTAGAATCCTATCATGGCTTCATTTTTACTAAAACCCATTGAAAATGACTAAAATATGTTGTGTGTCTGTTGAATCATTCTCGAAACCTGCAATGTGCCTACGGCACAAGGTCCGCAGGCTGTCACTAGAGTTTGACTGCCAATATTCAAGAGGGGGCAAAAAAGTTAATCGATATTCATAAACCATCACCCATCGGCGCAATATTATTATGGCCAACACATTGTGCGATCCATCCTGGCAAAATATGTTGGAGTTGCGATTGTCGGTTCTACTCCGTCAAACGAGCAAATCACCCACACTCCCAGTAGGAAATCACTTTTTTATTTTGCAAAAAAAAAAATAGTTATTAAACAGTCAGTTGCCGAACATAAACTTTCAAACATCAATAAAGGACACCCCACCCTAGCTGAAAAGTCCCGCACATCAAAAGCCAGGGGTGACACTATTGGGTCTTGGCCCAGGGTGATGGTTAATTCATTGTGATTGGTGGCCATAAATATAGACACGCCTGGCACGCACCCAATGGTTACTGGGCGTCAACGCCACCTACCTGACTGCCGCTGGAAGGTGGCATTTTGACACCTAAAACGGACCGTTGAATGGCTTGGCCGAAAAAATTGGCGGTAAAATGAATCTAATAAAGTTATCACACAGGTTGGACGGGGACGTGATCTGAAAATCAAAGTGCGAATAGTTTCATTATTTTGAGGGATATTTTCAAAATTTGCATTTGTCACTATCGGACCATTGTAAATTTCGTGGAAGATGGCAAAATTTGATTGAAAATAAGTAATGATGCTGAAGAATGTCAACTGCTGGACTGCCAAATCAGAGGAAGTGTTGTCACTTTTGCGTGCAGGTCTTCTGTTGACGTTATTGATTACAACTCCGGGCTACAAATTGGAGTTTATCCTAGATCAACAAATGGTTGATCTCAAAAGGCATTTTTTTTTAAACGTAAAAAAACGACACAAGTTAAGATCACGTCAATTTGTTGAAGAAAAACAACCGGCCCATTTTCAGTAGAGATAATGAGCAAAAGAATCTTACATTCGAACAACTTTCTACAAACAGGAACCATTTTACATTTATGAGGTTCCCGGAATGCCTTCCGTTACTCAGGGGATCAATGAAATGTTCTCTAGCTAAAAGCACTTTCCAAGAATGGAAATAAACTTCATGCATGATTAGGTTTCCAACATAAAGTTCCTGGACCTGGGATCGATATTGGAAACAAGCTTGTAACTGTAAAATTATCTCAAAATTGCGAATGTTTGCCAACGTTTCGTTTCGCTGAATAAAATCTGTAAGATATTAGAGTTTCTATTGAAACTTCATTCCATAAATCAATTATTTTCTAAGTAATTTGTTTTGTACAACCCACTTGTAAGTTATTATTGCCCTGCCAACACATTTTTTGAATTAGCTCAATATTTCTCAAAAAAAATCTTATGAGCGAGTTTTCACCAATATGTCACAGGTCGTATCGAGGTGCTACGATCTATCAAATTTAAAACTCCAATACTTACGTGGATTTTCCCGAGGATTCCGGATATGTAAAAATTAAGACATAAAGCGCCTTCTCTTTGACGTAGAAGACTCATATTAGGCATGTATTCATCTCATGTTTAGATAAAAAAACGCTGAAAGTTTCATCCAAATCAAAGCGCCTCGATACGACCTCTAGAACAAATCGAGCAAAATCTACAAAAACGGCATCTAAAACATTAAAAAAAATAAAAAAATTGAAATAACGAGCCAAAGCCCCAACAATTGAATCAACGAAGTTTTTTAAAATGCATTTTACACAAATTTGCGATACTGTACATCAAAAATTTTCGAAAAAAAAAAAATTTGTTTTTGAACAAACTCAAATATGCTTGAAAATCATTCTTAACACAGGGGAATGCATTTTAAAATGATTTAAGCTCAATAAACTTAAATATCCATCAAAAATTTTAATTTTGGACCACTAATAGGAAAAAGATGTGAAACTTAAGTAAAAAAATCAATAAATTCATTTCTATTTTGAAAATTTGTGACAGTAGCATAACTGTCATTTTGCATTAAAAAGGTTTGTGATACAGTTTTTGAATCATTTTTCATTTTGTTTTTAATATGCTTCTAACTTCAACATGTTCTTTGTGAGATCTAAACAAAGTTTAGTTTAATGTTATAAAAAATACATTATTTTACATAAAGTCACATATTCTTACAAAATAAAGGTTTTTAAGCGACAAATTGATGCATTTGTTTTGTGAGCAAAAGGTACCAAAAATGGCTGATCATTTTGTTTTTTAATTAATTTTCCGTAATTAATTATTGGTTCATCATTAAAAACCCTAAAAATAGTTTTGAGCACCTTTACCCAAAATTGTGAATCCTAGCAAAAATGATTCATCTTTGAACCCACGGCCACACCAACAAAATATGGAAGTTATTTAATTGACGAGCGGGTTTCGAATCATGAGGGCACATTTTTTTGAAGTGGAAACAAAAAATCACTAAATTGTTTCCAGGGCTGTTGAAATATCAAACTATCAGCTCTCAGCAATCACAATTATCAAGCCTGAATACTCATGCCGCAAATACAACTGCTCTTCTTTCCGTTTTGATATTCACAGCCGAACTAGGGATCTGGGAGAAATCTCAAACACTCAAAGTAATTCAAATTTAAGGTTGAAAAACTGTCGTTTCTTGTACCGAACAAGCACAAACATAGCTAAAACTTCCAGATTATATTAATTAACATTTTTATAATGCTTGTGATTGTTGTAAATGTTGTTTTTGGCCAAAATTATATTAAATTGATTTTGACCTTGTTCTCCCATTGTCTTGTTGCTCAATTGGAACCCCGATTTGACAGTTTGTTTGGAACCCTGAGGGTGACATTTCTCCTCTAAGGCTAGTACGCAGATCGGAAGGAAAGGGGTCAAGAAACAGCTTTACGAACAGCAGAACAAAGGAGAGGGAACGATTTCTTGGGGCTTTTCTTCACCCTATCTGGCTTGCTTTCGCTGCCGCTGCTACCCATTTGATTTTTTTCTTGACCGGTTCCTTTCGAAGTGCGTAATCCGCTCTACACCCTAACCAAAACTTATGATTTTCCCACTTTTCAAACGAATTTTTCAGTTCAATCCATATAACCATTTTATGGTTGTAGTACCTGAACTCAAAAAATCGGATCAAAAAGTGGGATATTGAACTCAGAAAATCATGATTTTTGGTAAGGTCGTAAGCCGAATTCGTTTTAGTGTTTACACACTCGTGTTTGACATTTTCCTTTTCTCTTTCATTCGCGCTTCCACGATCATCCTACCGCAACCGCGATTACCCACAAAAGCCGTCACAAAACGAATTTCTCAAGCGCAGTTTGACGGGACGTCAAGCGTGGTCGGCTCCTGATCGCCGTCACGCGTTCTTTCATTGCAGTTTTCGGAGAGATTGAGAGACTCAGCGGTGAGAGTCGAGCGTAGTCGAGGAAAAGGGTGAGGAGTGATAGAGCTACACTCTCTGATGTTTTGATACTCTTCCAAACTCCTGAAGAAGTTTTGAAGAGAATTTTATCCTACCGCGGTCCAAACTGCTATGCTGTAGCTATCTTGAAGAGCTCTTGTAGAACTCCTGGAAAAAAATGCTACTTGGGATCACTCATTTGCGACACTGCTTCCACCTTGTAAGCGGTAGATCGGGGTTCAAAGTTACATTTTCGAAGTATGCATCTATTAAATTAAATTTTGCTAAATCAGTATTTCTTAGGTTGAACAATGCTAAAGTTGGTCCACAGAAATTCAAAGAGACTGAAGCATTGAAAGTTCTTGGGGTTATATTTGAGAAAAGTTGGTCAAGTACTGTGAATAATAATTATAAACGACTTGTCACTAATATCAATTTATCTATGCTTCAGCATAATGTAAGGAAAATTAACATAATCGAAAGATGTATTGTTTTGAACACCTATATTTTATCGAAATTATGGTACGTTGCACAATTGTTTCCACCTGCAAATTCCCATCTAGCTCAAATAAAATCGGCGTGCGGCAAGTTTACTTGGAAAGGATACATTTTTAAATTAGATAGAAAACAACTTTATTTAGATTTTTTCAAGGGAGGTCTTACCCTAGTAACATTTTTAAACTTACAGGATTTATCATGGTTCTGGAAACCCTCATACGGCCTCAATAGGCTTTTATGGCCTACTTAAAACCTAAAATGTTACCAGGGTAGGCTTGTTGATCCAGAAGCAAAATCTAAGGCATTATTTCTGAAAAAACATTTTTTATAATTTAAATGCACATGGAACACAACTGGATGAAAGTTATTTGATAGATTTAGATTCACCGCAGAAACTGGTGTTCTGGTGTTCTTTTCCCTTCTGGATTCGATTGTTTAGTAAAGAAAAGGAAGTGTATTGTCACAAGCTGGACCTTATCATGACACCTTAAATAGCCACTGAATTTGTAAATACGGCCCCGATACTCTCCATTGGTCATGGGAAAAATTACTTTATTATTGTACGATCAGTTCCAAACTAAACTCGGTCGTTGGAAACGTTGTTGCATGATGGCGGCATCGAGCCAGAATCAAGGACAATCATTTAGTTAAAAACGAAACTTTTTTTCAGAAAAAAAAAATTCGAACTGATTAAAAATTTTGCGAGAATTTTCGAACAATTTTTAATGTTGTTAGAGAATGAAAATAGATCAAAATTTTCCGCTATGATTTTTCTTTGAATTGAACTTCTTCACACCAATTGAAAAAACCCTGGGCATTTTCACTACCGTTTCCAACGACTGTGAGAAGATCCAGCTATCAACTAAAACCACAATAAATTTTCAAATAATAATAAAAAAACAAAGAAATTTGGTCATTAAAATTTAGAGCTCCTGTAAGAAAATTTGATTAGGAATAGCTTCAACTGTCCACGAAGGGAGGTTGAGATTTCCAAAAACATGTCGACGTCGTCGTGCTATCTTGTCGCACCCGCCATTTTGACGTTCCGAGAAAAACGCGTTTTAATGTTTGACCTTGAATATACAAAAACGAGAGCACGCAATGAAAACAATAACAAACACGTTTTGTTTGGCTGACCATTCTGTGCATTGTCCCGAAGTTTGGCTGAAGTTGGTTGCTGGAGTCCCGAGTTATAATTACAAATGTTTACGGTAGTCTAGCTTGTACGTGCGACAAACGCATCCTGACTTTCCTGGCCTGAAATCCCTTTGGCCTTTTGTCGCACTTACATCAATTTTCATGGAGTGACAAGATAGCACGACAAGATTGAAACTACTTTCATATGTAAAGTGACAAAAATGCACGGAGTTTTTTCGGTTTTTGTTGAATATCTCAGGATTGAAATCGAATTTTGGGGATCTGTGAAGGTCAAAAGGTGTGAGCTGCACAAAATGGCGTTCTTAACTCAATTTGGCCCAAAATGCACGTACGACAAGTTAGCACGATGGCGACGATGTGTCAACGCGGTAAGCAAAGCTTCCACGTGCAACCAGACATAATTTACCACCATGTCAGATCGACGCGCGTCTTCGGGTGACGAACGTGGCTTGTCAATCAGAGCTTTTTCGCGCGCGCTCTCCGGATTGTGCCACCACCAGCCGGCCGGGCGGTGATTGACGAGTGGCTCGGCTTGCCGTGGCATAATGAGACAACATCGCAGGCTGGTGGGACAGACAGCCAGTTTCAGCCGTGGCCTGTCATTTGCCGTGCCTGGGGCTTGTTTTTCTGCGGCTCTCGTACTTAATTAATTTAATTTGCATCAATTGGTCCATTTTGTTTTTCGGATTTTTTCGGAGTGCTTATTTGCTGGAGATTTTTTGAGTTTATTTTTGCACGTTGCGTGTCCGCACATTCCGTGTCATTACATGGTCTTTTTTTCGATTCAAGGTGAGAGTGCTGGGAGATTGGGGCCACAAGTTGTCCACCGTATGGTATCGGATTCCAGGGCAGAATGTCCTCTGTTATTTGGACTTATTTTCCTCATTCGTCTTTACATAGTTATTAACGTGCAGCGGCTTGTAACAAGCTATTAATGATATTCACAAAAAATATGAAATGATCCAATTGTGGTCTTAGCTTGTACTTTTAATTAGATGATTTTTTGCCATGCCTCAGGGAACTGCAACATTTTGTTGAAATTGCAGAACCATCGTTTATGCATTGGGATAAAGCACCCTGATGTATCACAATAGTATATTTTTAAGTTTAATACAGATGTCTTGCATGAACTTCACAAAAGTCAACTTCAACACTGCCCACAAGAGGATTGAACAATTCGTTCAAATTTCGACCACAAATTTCAGTCCAGCAAATTGCCCGCCCGGACGCCTTCCCACATCGAACTTGCTCGAGCAAATTCACGGAATATTCGCCATATTTCACTTTGCCAATCGCCGTCGTCGTCGGTACGAGTGAAATCCCTGGCCAGGAACTTCGAGGAATCCTCTCTCGAGTTCTCCGCCCTGGAAAACATCGGGGCCCGGGAGTTCCGAGAAGGTTTGGGAGACAAAAAAAAAAGGAACGTCCCGTCGTTTGTTGGCGGAAGGATTCACTCCGGGACGGTTCTCTCCAAACAAGGATATGGCCGGATCAGTGACGCAAAGTTTGGCTTGCTGGAAGGACGCGCGCACTCTCGAGCTCAAAGTTTTCCCAGCGCCCGGGTCGGTTTTGTTTGCACCGCTGGAAAAATCATCAGCACAACGCTGTGCTGTGCTGCTGCGCCATGCTTCGGGGAAGCCAACATTAATTTGCTCCTTCGGGGAAATTTCACTTGGGGGAAAAACTTTCTTGACTCCGTGGAATGCGTGGAAAACGTGCACCCCCGGTAACAGATGGCACCGTTCGCCGGTAAGCCTCTGAGGCAGAAAAGCAGTGGCACTATCGCCAGGATCAGTGCGAGAAAAATTTACCGGAAAACGCCATGAATCGGCACTGCCATGGTTGCGAAAACATTCCGGACTTCGTGGTAATTATCGATTGAGTTCCGGCGAAGGATCGATAAATCTGCTGCCAACGCCAACGGGAACATCCAGCTATTCGGGCCACGAAAACGACCGGGCTGTGGCAGCCTCCAAACGGTCAGTACGCAGTGCTCATGTGTGCCCTTCTATGACCTGATGAAATTAATATTTTGGTTGTTTTTACCACTATTTGTTGTATTATTTCATAGAATTTGACCAAAATCATTTCGTCATTATTATCATCTTCTGCGCAACCTTCAATGATTGTTCACGGCAAACGGACATGACACGGGGTTTCAAAAAGTGAAGCAGGTTTTCTTTTACTTCTTCTTGGCGAAAACCTGCGCAAGCGAGATCGCTTATGTCAAAATCTTCGCGCCACGTGGTTTAAAACGTAAACAACGCCAGCAAATTCATGGGCACTTTTTGAAATGGTCGTATGAATTTATATTAAAAATACAATTTCTATCGATTTTTTGGCAATTTTAGTATCCATGATAAATTACATTGAATCATAAAGACAAACCTAATGTCAAAATAACTGTTACTAGCACCATACCAATGCTAAATATTTTATTTAATTATTGCATAAGACATTTTGAGAAATCATGCGTAATCGCGCGATGCTACTTCGACAACTTGAATGTAGATGGCGCAAGGGATAGTTTGCTTCAGAAATTTGAAGAAAATTTGTGCCTGGTGTCATGTTTGGTCTTCATACGAACCTGGGTGCTGAATAGTGGTTCGCGAAACGGCCTCAATTTTGAACTGTCAAAGTGGAACCAATTTACTGTTCGCCAAAAGTAGAGAGTATTGTTATCGATCATTAAAAATTGTTTTTTTTTGCAAGAATAAAAAATGTGTGGCTTTTAGAATCAGAAATTGAAGTCAAGAAATCTTAAGAAAGTTGACGAAGAGATCATCATTTTTTATATTTATGAATGGAAGTTTTTTAGGGTGTCAATGCGGTTGTATTTATACAGAAGCTGTCTTTATTGTTTGATTCCGATTGAAAACCTACTGGTTTCGTGAAAATCTTCTATGTTTGTTGGATTAGTTTCGCTAGGATCAGCGATGTTTTTTCGCTGGACCAGGAAGATTCCAAAATCAGCCAGGGAATTTATCTGCAACATCACAGAATTACCCTCTCACCGCAGTTCTTTGTGACCAGTAGAAAAGAAAAACCTCTTCTAACCGATCAAAACTTAAAAACACGCCCAATTTTCCAGCAAAAATGTAAAAAACTAGAAAAAATAAAACACATAATACTGTTTGTAAAACAGCTCGTTTACCAGTAAGAAAAAAGTCATGCTTGTGCTTGAACAGCTTCCTACTTTGTAGATATAAACAAAGTGGGATCATTCGAAAATCACGTTACGCATTCTCTCTATTCATCACCCAGATACGAACGTAGTGCAATGGCTAGATTTCACCAGACTTAGCACAAGCGACGCTCAGCGTGTAGCCGACGCAGCGCTGCCAACCTGACGGCCAGCGCTTGAGAACGGCTACTAACAGAAATGCCTGTTATTTGACAGAGCTCGGGAGTTAACTATCATCATCGTTGGATGTTCACTGACAGCGCCAGGCCATGATCGTCGAATGCGACCGTCAGTTGACACACCCGAAGTCGACATGAAAGATTGCCGAGCTCAACACTCAAAACAACCGACGGTACATGGGGACGTGGCGCTACATCGTGCTGCCATCTGTTTTTTAGTGCAAGAGTGGAAAAGTGCTGAGTCATGGTCTAAAAATAGACGGTTTTGATGAAGAAAAAGTGGAAAAAGTGGTCTGGCAATAGTGACGCCATCCCCCTATACGATGTAACGATGTAACAAAAATGAAAAAATCTGAAAAAAGTGGTAGATCGGGAGTTCAAAAAAGCACAACTATTGATCGTCTCCCTTCTATTTTTTTAAATTTGATTTAAAAATTGTAATGCTAAGTGTAGAGGACCTAAAGAATGTTAACATTCACACCAAAGCATGTTAACATTAGTCAAGCTTAAATTGTCCGCATTATAAATGTCAGCCCTGATACACTTCAAATGTGCTCCCTTGAGAAACAAGTAAATGTTCATCTCCCATCAACAATCCGTCACTGTGTTGGTAACGCGTGGACAAATGATATGGTGTAACATCAGTCGAACATATCAATATAATCAACGATGCTGGTGTCCTGGGGGTTTCTTGGAATCTAAACCACTTGGCTATCACTCAATCCAGTTGTGTGTATGCCCTGAGTTCAGGCAGGGAGCAGTTGAACCGAGGAGGAGGGACCATAAGGATGTAGTTTCATTTTCCAATTCCTGGAAGCGGCTAATAAAATCAGCTTCTTGATGCCAAAGACATCATCAAACAGCATCGAAACTAATTTTCTTTAAATTAATGGCAAGACTTTTCAACGATTTCCAAAAGTTGTTGAAAACATCGGAGTTTCCACACAAGTTTGTCAAAAGAATTGGCAAATGTGAGCAAAACTTTGACGTCAGTCAGTATGAATTATTTATGTCACCAAAAATCAATTATTGTAAATTTCGCTGCTAAAAATCATCCATGCATAACAGCGCGTTTCTAGTTCAAAATGGTGCGAAAATTGATAAAAAGCGTGAAGAATCAAACTGATGACAGTAATTTAAAGGATGCTAATCAGTCCGACGCCGGCTGGCTTTTTTCACCAACGAAACCCTCAACTTTCATTATACCAACACGCTAAATAATACCTCATTTGATCCCACTGGCGGTTGTCTTTCTTATTAAAAAAAACCAAAAACTGCGATCCAGATCAAAAGTGCTCCGATTTAGCTCAAATTTGGCTTGGGAGCTTATGTTTGTGTTAAACGATGAAGGTGGTCCGAACCGAAATAGGGTGGTACAAAAAGCTGCGTTTTAGCGATGTTCGCAAAAAATACATTATATTTTCGTAACGAAACAATTTTGGTTCACTCCGTTCCAAAAGAAAGATGACAAACATAGCTCAAAATACTTATAGTTCAAATGAAAACTTAATTTGAAAATTTGTGGGGGTCGGGGCCAAAGAGCTCATAGCTGAACATATTTTTCTATAATTTTTCAGGATGTTTTTCAGAATACATTCAAAAACGATGAACTCTATGAAAAACACTAAATTGTATGATTTGAGTGTTAGAAAATCAAATTATCGGATTTCGTTACATCATTCTAATTCAAAATACCATTTACTTCTCTATCAAAATGTGTTTCCTGTATCACGGGTCCCCCACAGACCGTTATTATAAATAAAAAATTTCCACCCAAACCAATGATTGGACATGGTTCCTGGGACCATTCTGCACCTCTGGGCCAAGTTTCAAAATATTTGCCGGCAGAAATTTCGAATACGGTTAGTTTTAGTGTTTTGAGTAGAAACTAAGGGGAAATCACATGTAAAATGCGTAGGAAAAGATCAAAGTTTCAATGTTTTAACTCCAAAACTTTACTGGTCATGGTTTTAAATTGTATTAACATGTAGCAGAATGATATAAAAACGATTTACAGCACTGACTTAGCTGGATTAAGCCGAAGTTAAGTGACTTAAGTATATTATTTACAAGTTTATACCTTATTATTAAAAAAAACTCCTGCATCAAGGAATTTAAAGTTAAGGAACACTAGATAGCAAAAAAATAACTCAAAATGGGGTGACTTTGAGCCAAGGGTGACATTGTACCAATAAATGCATTAAAATTGCTTTGATAAGCTTGACTTTTATGTTAATTTATTTATTTGTAGACGGATTAATTTGGTCTATTTATGTTCCCACAAAGCAATTTGATGATATTGCTACGCAAATCTGATTATTCTATTTGAATAAAGCCTGTTGATTTAAAATTTAACTAATAAAAATAAATTTAAAATCTCCTGGAATCCTCCAAATTTGAAAATTATGCTCACATTTTTCAGTTCTGAATCAATTCCTTCTGAAATCAAATAAAACAATCAAAATATTAGGGAAACAAATTTTTTGACGTGGCAAGTTTGTGACACAGCAATTAGAATAAAATTGTTCTTTTTTGTTTTAAATCGTTTACAAATTTCAAACTTATGAATGAAATCCGGAGACAACTCCAGCTATCATTTAGCTCATATATTTTTGTTGTCCTGAGTAATGATTATACTTAGCAAAAGTTTAATGGCACAACTTCCCACAGGATTAATATTTCAAACCAACCAATTATTTTTCAACATTGCAGTTATCGTCATAAAATAAAAAATAAAATAAAATAACATTTTATAATTGATTAAATTAATGTCGAAACACTCATAGTAAGAATTCAATCGAACATATTGTTGATCATCAAGAACGTTCACTAATAATGTATTCAACAAAACAAATCCTACTTCTGCCCAATGTGAAAACACAATCAATCTTTTAACAAACTTGGCATATCTTATGAAAACATGAAAATAGTACAGTTAAATATCAAATCAAATCAAATTGTTCGCTCTACAACATTACCAGCCTAACTGGGGTGATTGGCAACCACGTTTAACACTCTACCACCGAACCCGGTATAGTCTAGTATGTAAGGCGATGTAGGATTTCAATGTGACTTGTGTCCTAAAACTCTTGTCGGGGTCAAACAGTAAGGCTTATGAAACTAAAGCTTTATCTACACCCAGAACTGGGCATCCGCATACGAGAGGATAGAGAGCACGATTCGGTAGTAAAATGGTACTGTGTGCGGACGGAGAGGATAAATCCCGAAATTACCGAGAGTACTTTACTCATGGGTTCATCTTCAAAAAAGTTCATCTATTTAAAAAAAAGTACCGGTACCGAGACTCGAACCCAAGACCTTTGGCATATTGAACCGTGCCTTTGCCGTATGGGCCACCATGGTTCGGTAACTAAGTGGCGGTCATTTGTCCATATAAGCCACTCAATAGGATGAACTGTTCCAATGAACGAATGAACACGCGAGACGGCTATACTCTCGCAAAATAGCACTTTCCTCACGTTTCTTTTCGTGAGGATTATCCTCTCGATCTTTAACTTTGGGTGTATTTTTTAGTGTTGCGTACTTATTGAACTTTTTATGGCAGAGGACAACATAAGAACAATATTTGCAACGATTATACTTTGCAATTCAAGCTTATCGAGCTTGGTGTTAAGCTATCTGGCTATTATAAAATCGTAAAATTTGGTACAATGTCACCCCTTGGCTCAAAGTCACCCCATTTTGAGTTATTTTTGTGCTATCTAGTTTTCCTTAACTTTAAATTGTAGGAGTTTTTTTTAAATATTAAGGTATAAACTTGTAAATAATATACTTAAGTCACTTAACTTCGGCTTAATCCGGCTAAGTCAGTGCTGTAAATCGTTTTTATATCATTTTGCTACATGTTAATACAATTTAAAACCATGACCAGTAATGTTTTGGAGTTAAAACATTGAAACTTTGATCTTTTCCTACGCATTTTACATGTGATTTCCCCTTAATTTCTACTCAAAACACTAAAACTGACCGTATTCGAAATTTCTGCCGGCAAATATTTTGAAACTCGGCCCAGAGGTGCAGAATGGTCCCAGGAACCATGTCCAATCATTGGTTTGGGTGGAAATTTTTTATTTATAATAACGGTCTGTGGGGGACCCGTGGTATATTATGATGGAGACACACGGTACTTAATAGTCCTAAAATGACAAAAGTTTTAAAATTAAATTCAAAAACAAGATGCATTAAAAATCCTAATAAATTCAAAAATTGACACAGAAGAATTTAATGTATGTTTGGCAGGTTAAGGACTCGGTCCTAACTTCCCATTAAGCTATTTAATGCTTGAAAAAGGTTGAAAACGCATTTTAAAAATAGGGTCAAAAAGCTTAAATACAAACATTTTCAAACTCAAAAAAATTAAAAATTAAACATGTTATAATCAAGGGTCCTGATTATCGGTTCAAATATCAGAAATCACTCACTCATCGCCGAACGAATCTTTGTCGACAGGAGCGTGCAACAAGTCGCGAGCGAACACGATACGCTGGCTGTCAGCGACTTGCTCAATCGCTTCACCCAGCGACACAAATACTTCGTGAATTTCTTTGCCCACTCCGTCCGTCGGCCCGAGTCACACACGAATACGTTCAGAGAGAAGAGAATCTAATAACATACCAGCTCGGCGTTCTTGTGACCTGCACAGTTTGCCGTAAATTTGCATTTGGCATGATATAAATTGCTTTTAAATATGTCTTTGATGTTGTGTTACCAACAAAACTGCTAAACATTTTTGACATAACGCAACCGGTCTCTCTGAACCATTCGCTGTACTACCCGAATGGAGTGAGAGCGAGAGCAAAGAGAGAGTATTCTGTAGCGATCGGTGTGGAAGTGAGAAACGGTTGTAAACGGTCAGAGCAGTATTTCGTCGCATTCGATTTGTGGTCGTGAGTGAATGAGTGTTTTTGGAGCAATCAGAACCCTTGGATATAGTAAATAAAACTGAAAATTTTATTGATCGGAAATTCAATCATTTTAATTATGAAAATAAAAAATCCATTAATTCAGAATTCGAAAAATAAATAATCTAAAACTCAAGGGATTTGACACATTTGAATAAAGTGCACAATCGATTATCCGAATTCCTCGCCAAAATTTCAATCTAGAAAATCTAATCAAAAGTTTTGTATTTTACTCAAAATGTGGGTCAATTACCAAGATTGAAAAAATCTTCCTGGTGACTTTAGTTCATAATTTTCACAAGACTAAAAACGCAATTGTTGAATCCTAAGAAATCGGACACTCGAAAGATTTCCAATGCTATCGTTTAAGCCTGTGGCCTCAACCCAATTTGCTACTGTCCCAGAATGTATCAACGCGAAGAAAGACATTTTCACCGAACTCCACTTTGTTCATTCAAGTTCCACCATCGATGGAGGGTTGCAAAAACAAAAAAAAAAAGACTAAAACACTGTGGACCTGACCGTACTGCTGCTGCTGCTGAAAATGCCCCCAGGGATCGAACATAAAAAGCAAAGGTCCAAAAAGGGAACGTTTCGCCATCAATTTGACGGCCCCCTCAAAAAAGTCAAGCTCAAACTCGCTCGCAGCCCAGCACACACACACACATTTTCCAATCAGTTCCGAGCCAATAAATCATCCTCTCGGACGGAGAAACGTTTTCTTTCATTTTTCCGAGAAGCACTTGAGGAAAATGTCGCCTCCCCCAGGGCATCCTCGGTCGTACGGTGCCAATCAAGAGCCCGGCGAGATCTTGGCCGAATCGTGTGACCTTTCTGCTGGAGTCGTCGTCGCCGTCGTCAATTTGCTTCCTCCCCACGGACGTTTTTGCGGTCTGCAAGTGAGGTTGAAATTTTGCCGTTCATAAATCATGCACGGGCCAAATGAGAGGGCGCACACTCTGGTACACCCCATATATGCAATCAAGCGTGATAAAATTATGCTTCTTCTCATTAAAAGTGGACACCACATCAGTGCAATATCGAGGGTAAAGTATTACGCTGACCAGCAAAGTTCGGTGCACATGTTCGATTCCATTTTTGTTGGCGTGTGTTATCGGTTCGAGGTTCTGGGCCAAATCGGCGGAGAGCCTTTGCAAAAAGAGGAACTCGGTAATTGTCGCTGGAGGCTACAATAAATTTTCCCTGCATGCTCATAAAAGTGCTGGACGTTGGCTGGCCTTCGGTGCATTCGATATCACCTTTGCATCATGTTTGATGTATAGAGTGTAGAAGTTTATGTTACCTTCAAATCATGTATTTTTTATTTCAGCTTGCTTATTTTAACTGAAAAAAGAATTTTTATTGAGTATTATCCAACATAAAAGAAGAAAAGGTAAAAAAAACTCTATAAATGCAATACATTGAATTCTATGTGCCATAGGAAGTACTTGAAGTGTCACGTTGAATTGGTAACTTACACGGTGCCTTCCGAACTGCATGCTACGAACGACTTAGAAGTCAAATCAACTGACGATGTCATACTCGTTAGAGTGAACTTTACAAACACACTAGCCGATGTGCCATCCGAGCAGCGATGCTCTAGGAAGAGCTTTTTTAAACTTTTGTACAAAAGAACAAAAAATACAACAAAGGACTTTGGTAGGAAGTAACAAGTCTCTGACAGGTCTCAATTTTCAGAACGTTCGATGATCTCAAAACTGTTACGGCGATCACATCATCTTGGCTGACCCCACATGTCGACATGTTTCGCAAATTTAATATCGCTGATTCATCACTCCTCTACTTTGTGTAAACAACAAATTAGCAGCCCAAAATAAACAAGCAAATTGATTGGTTTGCAGAAAATCCATCCCACGTTAAAATTATGTTTCGCTTGACTCATATTTGCAAAACACGTGGCCTCCCACTGTGAGTGCTGGCATAAATTAACTATTAGTTCCGAAGAGATTTCTCGGTGCGAAAATTTAATTTTGTACGTGTTAGATACACGGAGAAAAAAGAGTTCCCAAAATCGTGAACAAGCGTTCATGAAAATGGGAACCTCGAACAAAGTGTTCAAATCCCATGGTACGATTTTGAAAAACGTACCATGAAATTTGAACACTTTGTTCGTGGTTCCCATTTTCATGAACGCTTGTTCACGATTTTGGGAACTCTTTTTTCTCCGTGTAGCAACAAAATAAACACATAAACGGGCGCTTACATTTTTTTATTATTCTGGGTAAAGGTGGCAATCACCATAGTCATTGCAGTAGCAGCAGCTTACACAAACATTTATCTTCGGCGAATTGGCTAAAGACTTGCCAGTGTGGTCAAAACAGAACCCCAGCGAAGGTTAATAGGCGGCATGAAGGAACGTTGAATTGAAGAAAAAAATATATTGCGAGAGGGTGTTGAAAAAGCAAATATTTTGGCATCCAAACGGTTTTCGAGGAAAATGGTGGAACAATTATAGGCACATCAAACTGAAGTTTATTTAGGTTAATTGCTGTCATCTTCAGTGAATCGTTTTTTTTTCTGTTTGCTTTAATTTACTATAAAAAAATTTCAGAAGCCATGAAATCATTTTAAAAATTAAAAATTTACACTTAGCCAAATTTACACCGAATACATTAACGGAAAGGTCGTGAAGCCCCTCGAGTGCAGGTGCATAAAATGGGTCCACTGTTTGGACAACTGAATACCATTATCCTTTTACACCTTCAACCTTACCTCGCCTACAGCAGAGATACTTCCGAAAATCGCCAACAATCTACTCATTAACATAGCTTTAGGCTGCACATGGATGAGGAATAATAGGATAATTTTAATTCCAGGACGGTTAAGCCTCCTATCTTTTTGTGTTTTTGTCCTTTTTTTCAAGAACCTTAAACGCAAATTTTTCTACAACCTTTACACATTACGTTTTACTACTGTTTAGTCAACCCACCGTAATAGTCCTTACAGAATTTTCCACGTTATCTTCAAGTTTCAAAATGAACTTTTCAAAGAAAATTTGAACTCATTCTGGCCACAGGAAACCAAAAAACAAGTTTGAGATCATATTTTTACATATTTTATCAAAATTTCAATGAAGAACATACAGTTAATAATTTTATTTGCTTCAGCAATGTTTTTGTTTCAAATTCAAGCCTTCTTAATGTTTGAATGCAATTTTTAGACTTTTTATATTGTTTTTTTAAGAATCAAATGTACAAATGTACTGTACAAAAGGACTTTAATCGAAGAGAAAACTACTCTTTGCTTTTTAATATTACATTTCTAAAAGTTTGAATATGTATACTTCAAATAAATGACTTTCTTCTTTTTTTTTAATGAGTGAGCAAAAAATAATGATTTTTCAAACGAAAAAACGAAACTATTGGCACTACGCCCCCCGGGGCATGGCCTTCCTCTAACGTGGGATTTCTGCTCCAGCGCCTCTGACGAGACAGGAGAAACCGGGACCGACGTTTTACTTCACCATCCGATAGAAGCTCAGTGGATAAGGCGGGAATCGAACCCGCGTCTCATAGCATCATCGGGATCGGCAGCCGAAGCCGCTACCCCTGCGCCACGAGACCCACTTTTCAAACATTTCAGTAATAAATTATGTTAGGAAAAGGACCTAAAAAAGCTTTTAAATTATACTGAAAACAAAGTTTGCTGCAATAATATTTTAAATATTAACACATTTCTCAAGATGACTTAAGGGGTTACATACATGTAAATCGGCAAAAATGTCAGAGTTGGTTTGAACTCAAACTCATTTTTTAATCTGTTTTCAGGACATTAAAATATACATTTTCAACTTTCATCAAAATAAATTTGAAGACATTTGGATGTTTCATTGCCGAGATACAGCTATATGAAGTTAGCATTTTCAAAAAAAAAAACGGGTGCTTCGATATCTCAACACTGTCTTGACCAAATCGGCTCAAAATTTTGGTGAAGACTTATTAAACCGGTCCCGTGTGCATGACGAAGGCCGATTTTCAGAAAGTTTATTTTTAAAAAAGTTAAAAATATTTTTATGTTTTTCATGTTAAATATCGTCAGTTTTTGATTATTGTTTGTTTTTTTTCAATGCAAGATTTCAAAATCGCACACGGGATATATCTTGCGAGTCTTCACCCCAAATTTTAGCCAATTTAGTCTATCCCATCTCGAGATATCGTGGCACCCGTAAATCAACTCGGTGTTTAAAGAAAAACGCTCGCAAAGTTTGACAGTTCGCTTTGCGCATGGCAAAATTTTCAGCTTAAATCGTCTCTTACTCAGTTTAATCATGAAATATCTTCATGAAACTTCCAGGAGTGATTAAACATCATCTTTTGAGTTGATTTAATAAATTTTCCGTACTATGAAATTTTGTGATTTTCTACATGTAACCCCTTAAGAAATCAGCAAACAATATTTTTAAAATCAAATTAAATCAAATCAAATTATTCGCTCTACAGCATTGCCTTGGCGTTCTCGATTGCGAGATTCCTACTCGAAACTAGGTGTACGAAGGCTTGATTTTGTTGAGGCAATTGCAAACCTCTTTTTACACCTTAGCTTCCAGCGACTCCACCGAGGCAGGACCCAGGGAGACGACTCCTACACCTGGATTGAGCTAACAACCTAACCCTCTAGGTTAGACCAGGGCCAACATTTACTTCCCCGTCCGACGGAAGGCGTGGTCAGACAAATCTCGTCTCGAAAAATGCCACCGGGACCGTCTGGGATCGAACCCAAGCCGACTGGGTGAAATTTTTTTAAATAAAATTCAAAAGTTTCAAGAACCTCGATTTTATGTGTTTTCAAAATCATTTTAAATGTTTTGAAAGATATTTGAATAAAGGTGCACATTAAGACAAAAAGTATGTTTTTGTAAAAAAGATTTGAAACAAAACTTCGTTTCAATAACATTTATGAAAATTTATGATGTCTAAAATTAAACTTTAAAATAATGCTGCTACCATTTGTATTTTATTGCAAAACAATTTTAAGCAAAACTATCTAACATAAAAATAAATCAAATAGACACATTTTTTAAAGTTACCTTTGTTTTTATTTAATAAGATCCAGATAAATTGATCTTATTTGCAACACTAATTAATTTGTTTGATTTTTTTAAAAGGACCTAGTGAAAATAATTTTATGATTAAATTGTTTACATTTCGAGAGTATTTTTGAAAAGGTCCAATATTATATTGTGTTCAACTCAATTTTTGTAAGGAAACTTTATGCAAAATAGCTTCAGCTCGATTTCTGCTAGATAATTTCAACTTATTTTTTGTAAGGTAACTTTCTGCGAAATAACTTCAGCTCAATTTCTGCAAGATAATTTCAGCTATATTCCTACTAGATTACTTCTGGTCAGGTTTTGTAAGAAGTTTTGTTTAAAAAAAACCTAAATATTTCCATTCCGAAAATTCTGCAAGACAACATATGTTGGTTTCAAACTAACGACCTTTGGATTGTTAGTCCAACTGCCTACAAGCGACTCCACCGAGACAGGGCCCAGGGAGACGACACCTACACCTGGACTGAGCTAACGACCTAACCTTCTAGGTTAGACCAACATTCGACGAAAGGCATGGTCAGACAAATCTCGTCTCGAAAAATGCCAACGGGACCGTCTGGGATCGAACCCAAGCCAACTGGGTGAGAAGCGGGTCCCGGGACTGATTGCAATATAATTTCGATTTTATTTAAAATAATTGATGCAATTATTTATGAACAAATTAAACGAAATTCCAGAATTCCGTTCTAAAAATCTAAACTGACAGGGTAACTTCGGTTTTATTTCCGATTTGTTAAAAATAATTTATAAAATAAATAAAACAAAATAAATTTAGTTCTGAAAATCCAAACATGCAAGATAACTGAACAGTTGGTTTTGTAGGATCCAGCTGCATGATTATTTCGATATTGGTAAAAAAAATTATCGAATATTTTTTTTATGAATAAATCAAACAAATAAAAACAATAAACTTGAAATTTTTCAACAAAAGAATTACTTGGAATGCTGAAACCAACAAAATTAAAGCTTAATTATTGGTTTGTTAAGGCCGATGCAAATATTTTTAAAAGTTTTTGTCTCTCGGCTCTGGCCGGAGTCAAGGGGCAAAAAAATAAAAAAATATAAATATTAAAATAACATGCCATAGTTTCAACATTTGCATGGAAAAAGTGTTTTAAAATGTATTTTACACTAGTTCAGTTGTTTTGCAATAAAAGTTTTCAAAAAATGTAAAATTTGACGAAAACAAAAATTTTAGCGAAAAAAAAACTTTAGCAATAGTAGACATCGAAAATTTTCAAAAATTCAAAAGATTTTTAAATTAACCCAAACATGCTAAAAATGATTCTAAATGCAGGGGAATTCATTTTAAATTGATTTTAACTAACTGCACTTACATTTTCATAAAAATATTGAAGTTTTTTGAAAAAATATTTTTTGCCCCCTGATTTTTCGGGCCAACTTTGAAGGGGGGGGGGGGGGGGCAAAAACTTTAAATAAAATTTGTACCAGCCTAATTTGCAGATATTTTTTTGTGAATTTTACAGTCAAATTCAGGTGTTTTATAAAAAGAAGAGCAACACCATTCCACAATAATGCAACAGGAAATTTTCAGCATTTTGTAGAAATGCAACCGTTTGCGTTTGACACTTTTTATTGTGTATCCCGTTGATTTGACAAAGACATACTGAGATTTTCTTTTGGCTGCAGAACTTTTCCAAATAAAACTGTAGGCTTCTAGTCTTCCATTGTAGATCAAATTGTTTCTCTCTTTGCCCCTTTGAGGGGTAAAATTGAACCCATTTGCAAATGACTGAAGGTCGTTAAAATCGATAAATTCGATTGTAATGGATCCAAATTCATAATTTGTCGAACATTCTGAGGATTTTTTTCCATAATTTTCTATGGAAGAACAATTATAAAATGTCATTTCGTAACTAACTCAGATGAATATGTTTCCTCATCTGGGGTGAATCAGGACACATGAGCCATGTTTTCGCACAACATTTTAACTTGTTTGATTGGTTTCGGTTAGCACAGCCACAAAACAACAAACTGTAGTCCCGATACATCCCAGTGTTATGTTTTTCGAGCAATAAAGCAATATCAATCGACAAACAAATAAAAACTAACTCACCACTCAATGCTCCGGTATCCCTTGGCGCAGCAGTGCAAACTCTTGAACTGCCCAAGAATGGCGTACTCCCTGTCCGGGACCTCCTTCGTGAACTGCAGGTGCTCCGTGCCGAGCGAGCTGTTGTAGCGGTTCTCGCTGCAGTGGTCCTCAGCCCGGACGTTCGTGGCCACCAGCAAGAGCCAGCTGATGACCGCGGCACTGGCGGTCAGGCCGCTTTCATGTGACGACACCATCGTGCCCCAAATGCCACCCACCGTGAAAAAGGGCTGTTGATGTTTGTACTCGCGCGCGGTATTGTTTAAGGTGAGCGGCGGCGCGATAATCGTTATGCTAATGATAACACACAGGCACTCGAAACGGAGCGTCAAACCGCCGACCGTTAATTGAATCGGTACACACGTGGGTGACGACGGCGACAGCACTAACACGTTTATAAATTAATCAAATAAGCCGTTTCTTCGGAAACTATGCCCGGAACATCTTCACACGTTTTCTTCACCGTCTTGTTGGGCGTCGTTGCACTTTCCGACACACAAACACACACCTCGTCGCCAGTTTCGGAACACGGTGCTTAATTACTTATTCCGTTTGGGTCACACTTCCGTCGTCGCCGCTCCAAAGTGCCGCGCCAAACTTCTCGGTATTGCTCGCTGAACCCCAATCGGGTTTGGTCCTCGGAAATTGCGCGCCAATTCAGCGGTGATCGCGCGCAACTCTAGAACTCGCGCGCAAGCATTTTTCAGTATTTCTCGGTAATTTAGCCCTTCGACACACACACTCACCCGGTTGAAACAAGTCGCGCGAGATACTGTGCGAGACGATTTAATTATAAAATAAAGAGTGAAAAAAAAACTAGTTCGCTGAGAGATGCCGACCGACTAGAGTCGATGATCAAGCTGCACTTTGTTTCGTTTTTTTGCCTTCTTCTTGTTCTGTTTTAACAACTAGCTATTAAAAAATAATATCACTTATTCACACACACCCAAGGGACCTCATAAAGATTCCGACCTCTCTCTTCACCGTTTCTACCTCCGTTCCGACCGAGCGAACATTTATGACAACTCCGGTCGTCCGCTTGCAGCTAACGCTTGACCAGTTCCAAGTACTTCCACAAACGAGCGTTTGCGAAACGTTTGATCTAATGAATCACGAGCTCTACGACCCCCAAAGTTGAGATCTTCTCACGTATCAGCTGCAACAGTGTTGTTGTTACAGGTCTTCGCCGTAGAACGTCCACTCCAGAACTAGTCGGTACCAACTGCTGCTGGAAGATGACCACGGTGGCGGCGGTGGTGTTATGACAATGTTTTCCAAGAAAGCACCGCTCCGGCCCAGGTTTGCTCGTTTAATTAATACCTGAAACGAAAACGACCAACAGAAAGCAAGAGAGTGGTGGTTAAGGGGTGGAAGGTTTTTTTTTTCGGGGGACAGGGAAGGGAAGAAACATACAGAACACAGAGAACCATTTCCTGGGAACGCATTGGCAATTTTATGAGCTCTCGAGCGAAAGAGGAGAGCTGAACTATTTAGCGTCAGCTTCGTAGAATGAAGCTTTGTCGAGTACACAAATCAAGGTGAATCATTACCGGGCCGCATAACCCTCCCACTTGGGCGGCAAAGTACTTCCCCTGCCCGGTGTAGTTTCACAATTGATGTGATAACAAAAACTCGGTGAGTGATGCTTGTTTTTAAACTTGCATTTGATTGCCGTGTTCTATTAATGTTGACGAGCTACAAAGAAGAGTTGGGTAATTAAAGTGGACAAACTATACCGGGAAAAAGCTCGACTCATGAAATGATGTGCTAAGCAACCAACTAGAGGGTAAGATGTCGAATAAAACGCAAAAAACGTCTGTCTCTTGCTAGGAATAGGTCACATCTACCTTGTAACCATTTTTCTGGCTAGGACCGGATTTTAGTTCAAATAGAATACTTTGTTGTTGATCAGAACTAGAAAAATGGTTTACCTCGAGAATATTGTTATAAAAACGTCCCTTTTTCAAGTTGGCACATCAGCTTCACCACAATTATCGACCTAAATTTGGATGATTTTAATATTTTCAAGATGCCTTGCAATTTGGAGCTCATTTAGAGCAACTTTGCTCTACGGAAAATTTTACTTCCCTAGTTTGATTTCCTTGTTTAATTTGAAAATTATAGGGTCATTCGAGGTCAATTGGGTACACTTTTGGACTCGACCTCCACCGATTTGAACCAAACTTGGAGGGAACGTTCATCTATCGATAGTTAACAGAAATCCCAAGTTTGGTCCTGTTGGGACCATCCCTTTATTTTTGGCACCGCCTTTTTTTGACGATTTTCCAAAAAACTTTTGTTCTTTTAGTCATAACTTTGCAACTATTTGGACAAAACACTTTCTACAGGTTGCATTCTATAGAAAATTGTCCAACAAATTCTATAAAAATAAAATTTTAACCTTTAAATGCCCCCTAATATTATATTTTAATGCATTAAAATTCATTTTTGATAAATTCCTTATATTTTTATTTCTTTTATTTTGTCACCATCGCGTTCCCCGGACAATTTTACATAATAATCGATGTAAACCTCAAACTAAAATGATCTTTTGGTGAGATACAGCGGTTTTACTGAAAAATGTTTGATTAAAATAAAAATATAAAAATATAAGGAATTGGTCAAAACTGAATTTTAATACTTAAAACGTTAAAACAGCAATTCCCCACGAAAACAGCATGATTCGAAAAAAAAGTTCTCCGATCTGGCTCAAAAATTTTCTGGGGGTTCCTTGGTCGAAATAATTAGACCCGTATTTTGTTTGTTTGGCCATTAGGGTGACCTACGCCGTGTTTGGGTGGTTCGAAAAATGGCAATTTTCGTCATTTTTCGCAAAAACCACTTTTTTCAAAAAATCATATCTCCGCGACATTTCATCCGATTTTAGCTGTCTTAGACGCAAAAGAAAGGTGATAAGCTTGGCTTTTTAGGAAAAATAGTAAGAAGTTCCAAAAATCTAGCTTAACATTTTAAAAGGTTGTATGAAAACTTAAAATGTTGTTTTGAAGGTCTCGGGACCAAAGAGCCTATGTCTGAAAATATTTTTATCGGAATCCTCGGAAAATTTCTCATAACATATCAAAAAATGGTGAAGTTGCGTATTTCAATTACGAAAATTTTGGTACCCTAACATGTATAGGTCATCGCTGAAATGTTCAAGTTACCGCAGTTTTAGTGAAAAAGTCGTTTTCGTCATTTTCCTATTTTTGGACCAAACTTGGCATTTCTATTAACTATCGATCTCTCCAAGTTTGGCCCAAATCGGTGAAGGTCGAGTCCAAAAGTGTACCCTGGAATGAGCCTATATTTATATGCCAAAGCGTGTTTTAAATGTTGATCTTGATTTTTTGATAATTTTTTGAATCAGAGAGATCAGAATTTTCCATAACATTCATTCTTTAGATTTGCAAATGGGAACAAAAATTGCTCTACCCATAATTGACAATTTATGATCAAAAACAAGACAAGAAATTAGAAAAAAAATGCATTTTAGAATTTTCTTGACACCCAATTTTCGTCAAAGCTATTTCCAATCCACGATTTGGTTTTTCGAATCAGCAACCAAAGCTAACACATTTTCAAATAGTAGGTAATGCAACAAGTTGCGAAAACAAGATTTTTTCAGCACGAGTCGTACAATTATCCAGCGAAGTTTACCGAGTTTTAGATTTGCTTACAATTTTTTTGTTTTTGCAATTCCGAAAAACGCCTTTTGAATGGAATTTTATGTCAATCATTCATGTGTCAAATAAATTCACCGTTCAAAACAAAACAATATTGAACAATTTTACTTTTCGATACAAGTGTTGAAAAGATCAATTTTTCTGCGCCCATTAAGGTATTGATTTTCAAATCTGATTTTTTTAGTTAGAAGTAAGCCGTTTCGTTTCTCCAAAAGGAAAGGAAAAAATAACAATTTCACCGCGGGATTGCAAAAAGAATATTAGGTAAATGGTTGCATTTTTGGGAGATCATTTTGGCCAAAAACGTCATTAAGAAAAAAACACATTGACTTGATAAGAATGTAAATTCATTTTTGGTATCATAAAATCAATGGAATGAATTCTACAAACTTTTGAATTAATTAATATCCTCCCTCCCTTTCACCATTGAGAATTGACAGGTTTTTTTATCGATACTTCAAATTAACTTAGAACAACTACTGCAAATGCCCGAAAATCTGGAGACATTTTTGAATTCTATTTCAATAATTCTCAAAAATTGTAATCTGGAAACTAATTTTAGTTGCGCCGAGTATAACATTTCCGTTTCCGATAAGAACTTAATGTTATAGATAAAAACATGACACTATGAGAGTATTTACCTTATCCTAGATTTTAAATTAATTAGATTTTTCAAACCTAAGATTCAAGGTTTACAAACCTCCAACAGAATGATCTGTAATAGAGGATACCAGTTTAAATCATAAAAATATTCGAAAGTGAAAGTAAATACTAAAAAAAAGTCCACTATTTTTGGCCTTTTTCAAAACGACTTAAAGACACAATTTGGTCTACTGTAGTCATGGTTCTAAAAATTTAATCGTCATGTGACTAGACAAATCATCGCTGTCGTGCTACCTTATCTCACGTGCATTTTGGACCAAATTGAGGTTAAAAACGTCATTTTGTGCAGCTCACAAAGCCTCACCTTTTGACATTCACAGATCCCCAAAATTTGATTTCAATCCTGAGATATTCAATAAAAACCAAAAAACACCGTGCAATTTTGTCACTTTTTATATGAAAGATGTTTCTATCTTGGTGTGCTATCTTGACACAACCTGGAAATTGATGTAACTCGGGACTCCAGCATCCAAGTTTAATTAAAACTTCGGGACTATGCACAAAATGGTCGGCCAAACAAAATGTGTTTATTATTGTTTACATTGCGTTTTCTCGTTTTTGTTTATTCAAGGTCAAACATTAAAACGCGTTTTTCTCGAAACGTAAAAAAAATCAAGATTTAAAGATTACCACTCCAAATGATGATTTGAATTTATGTCGTATGATTTAAAAAAAAAAGTTGCTGAATTTCCGTCTAATACCTGCTGTAAATAATATAAAATTTATCATTCGAAAGCACCGGAATACGTGTCCCACGGAGATAATAATTACCTGGAAGTTCTTATCTAATCGGAATCAGGTAACGTTGACTCAAACGCATAACCTGTACCATACTTGGCGATTGGATTAGAACGGATTATATTTTATTCGAATATTCTTGCTGAAAATGTGTTTTACCGTTTAGTTGTAACTATCAAAAAACAACACAACTTTGAAATCAAAACATAACTTGCAAACTATCAAGTAGCAGTCGCAAAATGACACACCCTTCGGCGGTAGCGATAAGGTTATCGCAAAGTGCATTCGTTTTCCGAGAACGGTGGATTGAATCTAAATGACACGTTTCTATGAATACAGGCACAAGATCGACACAACCGCTGCGATTGATTGATTTGATTGCAGGCGTAAGGCGCCAATTTGCCCATTCCCAATCAAATGAGCAGGTTAGGACTTGTTTTTTTTTCTGCTGACGTGGATGCAAATGCGATTTAGAATAGCTCGAAGAGAAAAAATCTGATTTACTTCAAGTACATAGTTTATCCCTAGTAATTTTTTTTTTGTTTCAATTTTGCAATCAATTTTTAGAAATGTATTACCTACAGTATAAATTCCAATTTAAATTTAAAAAAGTGTTGCAAGCCGAAATAAAGATTGTGAGCATTCAAGTATGTTAACAATGTTATCAAGATACCATAATCTTGTGGTTGTTTTGTGTACTAACAAATTTCGGGCATTTTTTACTTCATTATAGATAACGCAAATTTCTTCGAAGAAGGAAAAAAAACCGTGATGGTGCAAACTTAAAACCCTTATCTTGCAACAGGACTTTTGACAGAATTCACGGTAGCGCTACAACCACGATCTAATCACGACAACGCAAACACTACTTTTTGCTGTGAAATCGAATTGAAAACAACTATCAGCGACATGAAATCAGCCTTCAACTGAGCAGTTGAACAGCACTGTTTACACAAACACGAAACAACACGTTTCATCAATGGGCTCGTATGAGTCAGGTTAGAGTTGTGAAATGGTGTTGGTAGGTGGTGGAAGCTCAAAGTTAACTTTTAACATTTTTAAACTTCAATCGCTTTCGAATTGATTTTTGATTTAAAAAATCATCAACTTTTATTCAAATCAAAAGACCAGCAAAATTTTACTTCAAAGACCAAAGTGCTGGATTTTGTTGAAGATTTGATGAAAAAAAAGTAGAATGATGCAGCTGGTTTTATTTTCTTATCAAAGCTGTTTTATTTCATTAATTAACTCTAGGTGAACAATTGGAAACTCATTTTATAAATAATTTATAACGATTATTTCCTTTTCTGAAAAACAATATAGACCTGGAGATTTGGCGGCTTTCTCTGGACAAGCAAAATGTTGTCATTATTTTGTAGTAATTATTTGATTTACGGTTTGTCAATTTTGCAATTCCTTAGTTAACGGTGCACATTAACCAGAGCTTTTCGCACCAAGATTTGTGTTACAGACATTTTTGTATCTTCAAAACTACGGGAACTATCGATATAATTTTTTATTAATCCCCTAAAGTACTTTCTACATAATAATTTAAAACAAAGTTTGACTATTTTGACAATCAGACTGTTGCAGGATTGAGTCCGACAGTTTGACAATTTTTGACAACTTCCTTGGTAGCTGTGCACCTTTAATCATAATTATTTAAATGTCATGATTTTTTTTTGAAATTTTTTATACAAAAAAAACGTTGAAATTTGTTTCTAAATTATAATCAGTTTTTAAGGTATTTGTAAAATTCATAAATCATGCTATTTTTTTCTATTGACAGCACAGTTTGATATTTTAGTTAAATAAAAAAAATACAAACAAATCTTTACAATTTTTATCAAATCTGGAACATTATATTTTCTCCACGGTTCACATCAACCAGTATTGTGTATTTAAAGACTTATACATTTAGTCCACAAGGTTCAGACGTTTAAAGATCTAGCATCCCTGTCATGAAATATCGAAACTTAAGAACGCTTTCTAACATTTTTTGAGCTCTAAAAAAGAGTAAATTAGATTTTGGCACTCTGGAAACACTTCCAAAAATATCGTTAACACATGCAATTTGAGATCAGTGGGGTCATACGTTGAAGTCACTAATATCTTTAAATAACCAATTTACAGATAATAATTTTCTGTAAACACCACAATTCTACGTCAATCGCACAAGTGACATCACAAAGCCTTCCAGAAAGCTATCCCCCTTCCAAAATTTCTAACACGCCTTCCCCCAAACACGCTAGTTTTTTCCCTAAATAATCCAATGACGTAAACGCCGCCAAAACGCCGGCAGCTGCTGCCATCATCAGCTGAGTCACGGGGCATTACCAACGTCGAGTAGAAATTTCCCTTGAGCCCGTCGACTTGGCGTACACACCCGGCACGATTTGTTTGTTTGCTTGTTAAGATTGTTCGACACTTTCTCACACGTTTATACGTTGGGACGTTCCGTCATCCGTCACCTGACGCAGGTGACCTGACGCGTGAGATCAGCCCCTCAAAATCTGCGAGCTTCCGTTTGCAAGGATCATCCGGAGTCTTGCGTACCATGAAGCCATATCCTGCAGCTAGTGGGGCTTGCATAATTATTTCCATTTTGTGAAACCCCTTGGAATTCGCAGAATTTGCACAGTTTGGGGAAATTCATTTTCCACTCTCCGGTATTAACGTCCCGCTCCACCCGCTTGTGACTCTGGGAGCTCACCTTCCACGGTCGTTGTAGCACACTCCAGCAGTGGCGTGTTCGATCCGTTCTTCCCGGAATTCCACCGTACACAGTTCAGTTCAGCCAACACACACACACAATTTGCTTATCCTTTTTACTCCTGGTGCCACCAACCGAGAGACGATTCGCAAGCGAGGGATTTGCACACACAACAAAATAACGTCGACGGGTTATCCTTAAAGTCCACGGACTACACCGGTGAACCTACAACAACATCAACCGACCGTAACGGACGCACTACAGAACACACACGCTGACGGGACTCGAACCGGCACAAAGCGTCTTTCCTGACTCAGCGTTCGATACAGACTGACTGCTGGCAGCCGGCTTCCCATTCACTCCAGGCGGCATTTCGGTTACATGCATCGCGTGAGAGAGCGAGAACCAAAGAAACATAAGGAGGACGCAGACGACACAGAGCGATTGTAAACAAAATACTAGGAATTCGCTGAGGATTCGATGGATGATGATGGATGATGACGGTGCCGGTCGGTGGTGGTGGTCGCGCGAATGTGCAGAGAATGAAGGAACATGCGCGGCGCACAGTGCCCGTTCGCACACCAATACTTGAGACGGAGTTACCTGAAGGTACTGCACGGACAGAGAGAGGGAGCAACATTGGCGATGTCTGGTGAGTGGAGGAATGCATCAAAGAGAGACTGGTACTGACCCTTCACTAGCGAGAGAGACTCATCCAAGGATTGAGGTTGGATGATTGAGGTGGATGGACAAAAAGAGAACCGAGGTAGGTCAAGAAGGTGCGTGACTTTTCTTTTATATGAATTATTGACTCGATACCAATGCAGCGCATCGCCAATCAAGTCGCACAACAAGTGTGCCAACTGTGAAGGTAATCATACCGGAAACTGCCGTGGATGCGTAGCATCCAAATTCTACCGTTCAACGTTGACCGAACCTCCTCAGCGAAGTTCCCTGCGGATAACTCAGCGTTCCCTAATGGCTCGAGGCAATCGTTTGCCAGCGTGGTCGCTGCCTGTAGATACATTAAAACATTAAAACATTAAAACATTAAAACATTAAAACATTAAAACATTAAAACATTAAAACATTAAAACATTAAAACATTAAAACATTAAAACATTAAAACATTAAAACATTAAAACATTAAAACATTAAAACATTAAAACATTAAAACATTAAAACATTAAAACATTAAAACATTAAAACATTAAAACATTAAAACATTAAAACATTAAAACATTAAAACATTAAAACATTAAAACATTAAAACATTAAAACATTAAAACATTAAAACATTAAAACATTAAAACATTAAAACATTAAAACATTAAAACATTAAAACATTAAAACATTAATACATTAAAACATTAAAACATTAAAACATTAAAACATTAAAACATTAAAACATCAAAACATTAAAACATTAAAACATTAAAATATTAAAACATTAAAACATTAAAACATTAAAACATTAAAACATTAAAACATTAAAACATTAAAACATTAAAACATTAAAACATTAAAACATTAAAACATTAAAACATTAAAACATTAAAACATTAAAACATTAAAACATTAAAACATTAAAACATTAAAACATTAAAACATTAAAACATTAAAACATTAAAACATTAAAACATTAAAACATTAAAACATTAAAACATTAAAACATTAAAACATTAAAACATTAAAACATTAAAACATTAAAACATTAAAACATTAAAACATTAAAACATTAAAACATTAAAACATTAAAACATTAAAACATTAAAACATTAAAACATTAAAACATTAAAACATTAAAACATTAAAACATTAAAACATTAAAACATTAAAACATTAAAACATTAAAACATTAAAACATTAAAACATTAAAACATTAAAACATTAAAACATTAAAACATTAAAACATTAAAACATTAAAACATTAAAACATTAAAACATTAAAACATTAAAACATTAAAACATTAAAACATTAAAACATGAAAACATTAAAACATTAAAACATTAAAACATTAAAACATTAAAACATTAAAACATTAAAATAATAAAACAAAAAACTCCCAGCTGGTTCTCTTAGCCCTTAACTCGATGCTTGAAGAATTGGTTATGATTTTACAATTGCGTTTATTTCTGCAAGAATAAAACTAATGCTGATATTTTATTTGGAGAAAATATTTTTTGAACTCTTTTCTACACTCTAATAATGTCTATGTACGCTTTAGTTTAACCGGACAAAAGGATTTATTTTTTTCCAAAATCTTTAAGGTGAAACGTGAAGACAATCTCGACTTCATATGTATTAGTGCATTTTGATAGTGTTAGTTTGATGATCATCATCGATGACGTCACTGATGAATTAGTATTAGTGATACCGTATAGTGGTAGTAGTGTACGCAAAAATTCTCGCTTCACATATCAAAAGAGGTTTTGTAGAAATAAAAACATGCTGCAATATCATTTAAAAGAGTCCTATTTTGTATGATGTTAAATTTCCATTATGGAATTCTTTAGAAATCTTTTCGAAATTTTTGAATTTATTAACCCTGTACCGCCCATTTTTTTTTTCGAAAATTTTGATTTTTCCCGTGTAAAGGAGGTCATTTTGAGCAACTTTTGTTCTTCGAAAAACTTTACTTCTCTTGTTTTATGTTTTTCATGTTTTTTTTAGTTTTTAAATTTGCTTTTATCTTGTTTAGTTTATCTTTGTTTTTGGTAGTATTTGGCCTATTCTACCACCTCCTATCATTATATTTTGCCTTTCTAATTTTTCTTGTTTTTACAGTCATTTTTTCAACTTTTTGCTTGCTTTTCATTTTTTTTGCTCTAGAATGGCACCATTATCACTACACTGGGACACTACAAAAAATACTGAAAACTTCTTTTTACTTAAAATATAGGAAATGTTAGTAAAAAACAAGTCAAACTTCCATTCAGAAGATTTTTGATGATATTTTACAAATTATGCAATTCGAAATGCTCAAATTTATATTCCGGTAATTCTTTAACGTACAATCAGTTGAATATTATTTTTTTTTCATTTTGTTAACAAAATCATTTGGGTAATTCTCCGCCAACTCACACAGCAGTTGCCCCGACCCCTCTTCGATTTGCGTGAAACATTGTCCTAAGGGGTAACTTTTGTCTCTGATCACGAATCCGAAGTCCGTTTTTTGATATCTCGTGACGGAGGGAAGGTACGACCCCTTCCATTTTTGAGCATGCGAAAAAAGAGGTGTTTTTCAATAATTTGCAGCCTGAAACGGTGATGAGGAAATTTGGTGTCAAAGGGACTTTTATCTAAAATTAGACGCCCGATTTGATGGCGTACTCAGAGTTCAAAAAAATATCATTGAAAAAATACTTAAAAAGTTTTAAAAATTCTCTCATTTTCCGTTACTCGACTGTAAAAAAATTTGGCACATTTGATTTTATGGAAAATTTAATGTACTTTTCGAATCTACAATGACTCAAAAGGGTCATTTTTTTCATTTAGATCAAAATTTTTCATTTTACAATTTCGTGTTTTTTTTCTAACTTTGCAGGGATATTTTTTAGAGAGTAACAATGTTTTACAATGTTGTAGAGCAGACAATTACAAAAAAAATTATATATAGACATAAGGGGTTTGCTAATAAAAATCATGAGTTATTGCGATTTTACGAAAAAAAGTTTTGAAAATGTTGGTCGTCGTTGATCATGGCCTTCATGGTCACCCGCGACAGACACGGACGACGAAACAAAGAGAAACGCAAAAAGTAACCTTTTCAAAACTTTTTTTCGTAAAATCGCGATAACTCGGGATGTTTACTGGCAAACCCCTTATGTCTATATATTAAAATTTTTGTAAATGGTCTGCTCTACAACTTTGTAGAACATTGTTACACTCCAAAAAATAACCCTGCAAAGTTAGAAAAAAACACGAAATTGTAAAATGAAAAATTATGTTCTAAATGAAAAAATGACCCTTCTGAGTCAATGTAGATTCGAAAAGTACATTAAATTTCCCATAAAATGCTCTGAAATTTTTTTTCCGTCGAGTAACGGAAAATGGGAAAATTTTAAAACTTTTTCAGTGTTTTGTTCGATGAAAAATACGTTTTTTAGGAATTCTGAGTACGCCATCAAATCGGGCGTCTAATTTAACATAAAAGTCTCCTTGACACCAAATTTCTATCTCATCACCGTTTCAGGCTGCAAATTATTGAATAACACCTCTTTTTTCGCATGCTCAAAAATGGAAGGGGTCATATCTCTCCTCCGTCATGAGATATCAAAAAACGGACCTGGGATTCGTGATCAGAGACAAAAGTTACCCCTTAGGACAAAGTTTCACGCAAATCGAAGAGGGGTCGGGGCAACTTTTCCCGATTTCGTGTGAGTTGGTGGAGAATTACCCATTTACTTTTTAGATTAGTTTTTATAATCATTATTTTATGTGAAATTGCATTTTCAATTATTAAAAACAAAATTTAAGACTAATTTTTTTTGGAAATGTAATAAATATTTTTAAAAAAAAATAATCATGCCATCTTGCAACATTTCTTTCAAAGACCGAAGTTGAAAAAAAGAACCGCGGTTCATTTTTTGTGAGCTACGGTTCGTTCGCTCTTTCCAGTGAACCGGCTCATTGAGCGGCTCGCTCTATTGTTGCCCACCTCTAATAAAACAATAAAACATTAAACCATTGATCTAAAACATAGAAAAAAAACTGACATATCAAAATTAAAACTATATAAATCATTAATTACTTGGAACGTTATCAATTTTGTAAATTACAATACTGACAGCAGTCTTAGCACCATCTCTCAATCACCATTCTCTCTCATTCGCGTGCAAGTTAGGACACCAACGCGCATGCGAGAGACTTCCAGAAAGAGAGAGACCAAGAACAAAGAGAAACGGAGAGAGAAAAGACATGTGATCAAGAGCGTGCGAATTCGCCGCGTTCGTCAATGATTGCCTCATTCTGTTGTGTTGGTGGCCCACCCCTGTATTCTGCGAATTGTCTGCCGTTGATTGTCATCAGCGCCGTTGAGTTGTGTATTCTACGCCACCCCCACCGCCTTGCCAGCCACCGTGAATCAAACCTCTGCTTCTCTTTCACTTTCTTCCGATTGTGGCAGGCCGCAACATTGGCAAACAAACTTCTATTAAGTTGATTCACTCAACCACCGACTCCCGCTTGTTTGCCAAGTGTGTGTGTGTGTGTTGGGTGAATGTGGGGGTGTTTTCTTTATCACTGATGAATTGACTATGTATGAGAGTCGTAATAAAATGGGCATTGTTATCGCACTGAATTGAGACTTGCGCTGGCCTTGTCCTTGTGTGGGAATGCTGCTGATTGATCTCAAGTGGATTTGCAAGGCTAGATTGATTTGACTTCCGTGAGGAGAGCGGAAGTAGGAAACGAAAAGGATGGGGGAAAGAGCGCAGCTGGAACGGAATTGCTGATGATGCTGGATGTATTTATGCTGTGCGTGTGGCTTACTTTGTTGTTCAACACCTCTGTACTGCTTTTTGTTTGTTAAGTCGTTGTTGGTTGCATGAAAATCATGTTGCCTTGTTATTAAGGGTGTTGTGGCAACATCTGTCCCTAAGGGCCAAAATGTATGAAGAAAAGCAACTGTTGATTTTTTTTATCGAGCACTGGGGGATACTCGGATTTGGACCACCCTAATGTACATCGAAACGTAAACGAGAATTGTTCCCGATTTTTACATGGGAGGGTACAAATAAAAATCGTAATTGTTAAACATTACATTTACATCTGCTGAATATTATAAAAATCCAATTTGATTCAGTTTTGAATGATGGAATTCTTACAAAAGAAGGATTGGAAATTTCAAGGAAAATTATTTTTCAACATCCAAAAATAAGCGAATCATAAGTTGAAAACAAAGGGTGGTTTGGAAACAAAATATATTTTCCGATGTTTGTATTTTGTTAGACTATTTCTCAACAATTTTTGTAAAAGTTATTGAATGTTTTAAATTTTCTTTTAAAATTAAATTGAAAGTTCCATTTTGTAAGCAGTAAAAAATCAAAATAAGTTTTTTTTTAAATAAATTTGATGAAGACTACACCGAAAGGGGATCCATCGAACTAGCGAATTATCTCAACCTTCAAAGAAATCCGTACTAAATTCTTGATCGGGCGAAAACTTTTATGCAAACAAGACCATAAAGTACGTTACGCTTACAATTAGCCCCCCCCCCCCCCCCCCCCCCCCCAATAATTTTTCGGCTCAAACTTTGTGGGAGCCTTCCGTATGACCAAAGAAGCTGTTTTGTGACATTGGTTTACCCGTAAAAATTTCCATACAATTGTGGCAGCTGTCCATACAAAAATAGTACGTAATTATTCGAAAATCTGTTACTTTTGAATGAATTTTCAGATCAATTTGGTGCCTTGGTCAAAGTTGGTGGTATTGTTGAGAAATATTCAGAAAAAATTGGTACAGGGAAAAAAATTGCCAATTTTTAACTAACTTTTTTTTACAAAAACTTATGTTTCTCAAAACCTATTTTTTATTTTAGAGACTTTTAGATACAGTATGTAAAAAATGGGTATAGGTCTCGTGGCGCAGGGGTAGCGGCTTCGGCTGCCGATCCCGATGATGCTATGAGACGCGAGTTCGATTCCCGCCTTATCCACTGAGCTTCTATCGGATGGTGAAGTAAAACGTCGGTCCCGGTTTCTCCTGTCTCGTCAGAGGCGCTGGAGCAGAAATCCCACGTTAGAGGAAGGCCATGCCCCGGGGGGCGTCGTGCCAATAGTTTCGTTTTTTTTTTCATAGTTTCATGTAAAAAAAGTATTTACACCCCTTGGGCACTATGCACATTTTGTGATGAAACATGTAACAATTTAAAGTTTGACAGAAACTTAGTACTACGTTTTGTTCAGAAACTCATGCCGAACATTTTGCTACAAAAAGCTCATGAAAAGATATGTACTATAAAAAGTTACATAACAAATACTATTACAAAAATAAAAAAGGTGCAAAAAAAGTTTGTACACCTTTCGAAAAATAACATATATAAATAACATAATAGAAATCACCATAAATCCAGTCTCCCAACTCCAAATAGGCTTCCTTGACTGATTAAAAAAATAATTTGGATTAAATATAAAGTTTACTAACTACTTAGTATAAAAGTTTATATAACTCTGGAAATTCTTTATAAAACTTGCCTAAACTTAATTTTGCAAACTTTCAATTTAACTAAATGTCAATGAAAAAAAATCAGAAAATTTGCTATGAAATTGTCTAAGAGCCATTGAAAATTGGACCTTTGGTTGATGGGATACAGCGGCTTACAGAAAAAGAAAAAAGAAAATTGATGTTTTCTATGTCCCTCCATTTTCTAATGTCGATATCTCAGCAAGTAATGGTCCGATTTTCAATGTTAATGTATATATTCGTGATATTTTCGAATCTTTTCGAAAACAATCGATGAATTATTTTAAATCAAGACATTTCAAAAGGGCCAAACATTCAATATTACGTGAAGTTCACTTCCCAAGTAACATTTTTAAACCAACTAGCCACCATCAAGTTTTATTAAGGTTTTATTGTTGTATCTTGATTGCTTAATAGTTTTATTTGGACATTTATCGCAACCAACAAGCAAGAGCTAATTGTTGTAGCTGTCAAGTGCCATTAGGCATGTAAAAAGCTCACTTAAAACCATAAGCTCCTAAAAGAGCATTTATCGCGGCCAAATAGCAGTGCATAAATATGGCGCTAAACGCGTGCTCTGATTGAATACGATTGACCGCCATCTTGATTGAAAAAATAGAAAACTGAAAATTTGATTTAAATTTGATGAAAACACACATTTATGCTGAATTTCTGGTATGATTTATATAGCGATAGATGTTTTAAAATATTTTGAACATTTTTTTCAAAGAATTGCAATCAAATATTTTTTAACATTAAACACTATGATTACAACATATTCCTAAGTAACATTTTTTTCCAGGAGTTTTACAAGAGCTCTTCAAGATAGCTACAGCTTAGCAGTTTGGACCGCGGTAGGATAAAATTCTCTTCAAAACTTCTTCAGGAGTTGGGAAGAGTACTTGAAGAGCTATTTTGAAGAGCTCTTGTAGAACTCCTGAAAAAAATGTTACTTGGGATTGATTTTTGATAAAGCGAGTTGAATTTTTTGGCTCAATCTCCTCAATAAAATTTCAACCGCAGCTTAATTTGAGCCATCAATTGCGAGAAATAAGCTTTCAAATTATTTCGATTACCTCTAATATCTATTATTTATCATCGCCATTTTTGACAACCGTATCCATAATATCATTTGGCAAGACGAAGACTTATTTTTGCCAAAATAAAACCTTTTTGGCATAAGACGTTTGAAGACGTATGAAATGTCATTTTTCTATAACTCCTGACTAGGTTTCAACAAAGGTTTTATCAAGGCTTTGAGGATGCTGTTAGGATTCAGTTGTAAAAGCCTTGAACTCCTATGTAGGTTTTATAAATAGGCCGTAACAACCTTTTGCGGAGGTCCTTTGGGGTTTTAAGTGGGGTTTATCAAGGTTCTGGGGAGTTTGTTACGACTAAGGGGTTTTAATGTTGGTTTTGGCTGATAGGTTTTATAGCGGTTGTGACAGCTTTGATAAAGCCTAAAATGTTACTTGGGTAATGCAGATGACTCGGGCCAGGCACAATCCACGACTCCCTCGTCCAGTTCATGAATATATGAGATGGCCCTGGGCTGTTTTGAGACGGTGTTAGTAGTTATATAATGGTTTGATATATTATACCTTGTGAAATTATTTCGCCACTACGGATCAATTCAGTTTTAGAGTATTATCTATATGATGGTCGACTGGTTAGCGTCCCAGACCATCAATCCGAAGGTGTGAGTTCGAATTTCACCTGATTCTTAAAGATTTTTTTTGTTCATATTCAAAGTTCAATTCCTGATTCTAAATTTTAAGGGAACCGATCAGGATTTGATCCCTGAACCTTCTGCGCTCGTGGCAGAAGCCGAAACCATTAAGCCACGGAGCCGGTACGATACAGCTCTCGTAATTTCTTAGTAACAAAATCATTTTGACCATATATGGGTAAAAAACGATACACTTCTCGTATTTTTTTAGTAACAAAATCAATTTAAATAAAATTAAAAACTTTTGACGTATCAATATTTTGTAATTTGACGAACTGTACCTTAAATGCCAAATGAAATCTAAAAAAAGATGCTCAAATACAGTGTTTCTTGTTCGAGGGAATCGTATTGACTAGGGACCTATCTTGTATGGCCTTGTTGCTCGATTGGAACCCCGATTTGACAGTTCGATTGGAACCCTGACAGTGACATTTCGCCTCTCTATATAGGCTCTCTAGTATTGACATGATACAATGTTTGAAGTAGAGATGTTCAGTCATTTGTGTACTTTACGAGCAATTCTAAAAAAATGTTATAATGTTTATTTTTCTAGAGGTAATTTTAGGCCAAAAATCTACTTCAACTTTAGACAGTTGCCAAAATGACAGGATTAGTTCGAGTTTTTTTCAGCTAAGTCATCGTAAAATATCCCCAAACACAACCATTTTAACAGAATTTAGTTTCATTGAGAAGAACCTGAGAAATTGTAAAATTCGTAAAAAACACTTCAACCAAATCTCACCCCCTAATGTCACCCCACTGACGGTATTTTAATTACCATTAATCCGTATGTTTTGTTATCATTTTTTCCAGTGCCTCAATAATAAAAAATCTTCATTTATCTCAAATTTATTTCAAAAATAAGCCATAAACTAAAAATCAAATTTCAGTTCACAAAGATAATGCGATTTTTTTTGTTTTCGGCAAATTTTAACTCGAAAGAAATCAACCAAATTAATTTCAAAAAATATATTCAAACCCTATTTGCAATTTCCACACTCGATAAACAAGGTAAACACAAAGTAAAAGTATTACAATGTAACCAAGGTGGTTCGAAGAACTAGCAAAGAACTTCATCACAGACTTCAATTCAAATCTGGAAAAAATATGCTTTCTTCTGCCACCACATTCAACAGCTGGCACTTCAGCCGTGAACCCTACATGTTGTGCCATGCTCAATCCTTGACTGCTAAGCACCGGGACTGACAAAAGGTGCAAATACCCACCAAGTACCTGGAAGCAAACCAACGGTGTGCGTGTGTGTGTGGCAGTGTCATTGTTCGTCCTCCCGAGCCAAGCAAGCATCCTTCCTTCAAGGAGTGCCAGAAACCAGAAAGGAGCATCAGGGAAAAAGAAAATAAAAGGTCGTTTTCAGGACAACTAAATTGGTGGTGCCCTCTTCTCCGATCCTCGATTTCTCTCTCTTTTCAAAAAACTATAGTCAATGATTTTCCGAGGAATTTTGCTGCTCCTTTATTCCCTTTGTCTGCTCGGTAATAGATTTTTCAGGCCCGATTGTACCGAGAATTTGTCGGTGAGGCTAAAGGCCCTCCGAAAGGTGTGGAAACAGAACAGGACAGGACAGGGCAGAAGATGAAGATAGAGCCACCCTTCAAAGTGGCTTGTTTCCTTAAAACCGTGGATAATCCTCCGGGAGAGTAGCAAATCGTTAAATTTTGGGTAAACACATTCATTGCTGAGCATTCGATTTGCTGTTTTTTTTTGGACTTCTATCTTTCGAGGTTTCTTTGTGAAAGCGAATGACAACAAGGAAACAAGGTGCAGTAATAATCTCCGGAAATTTGAGCTCTTATTTTAATTAAGCCAAATCTTATTGAGAGTAAGAACGATTTACCAAAGCGGATAAAAATTCTAATTGGTGTGTTCAGGAAAATTGTTTAACACTATGCATGATCAGCTCCATCTCGATTGACTAATTGTTTTTTTTTTTTCAAATATTTTTTCCATAGATAAACAAAGCATCAACCTTTTAAAAGTATCAAAAGTATATTTAGAAGCATCGATTGCATTATTATTACAAAATCTTCATTTTACGTTACTTGGAATAATTCAAATTGTTACAAGAACATCAAAAATTATAATTTTATTACTTTAAAGTATGTTTCTGAGCCAAAACTTGAGTGAATGTTCTGCCACGTGTTCACCGTCTGACATGGGGCGTCGTAATTTTCAGCTAGCCGTCATAGCATACTAAGGACAATGCGTACATTTGAAGGGTGAACCCATGTTGTCCCCAGACCTGTAGGATCGATTGAACGAAAAGCACAAAAATCCCATAGTAATTTCCATGTAAACTTTTAACCGCTGGGGACAGGCCAATTCTCAACCAAATGGGCTGATATTTGGCATGAGAGTCCCTATGGGAATCCTGTACTAGGGGAACCTCGGTTTGCCTGATTCTGAGAACTTTTTGTTTGGGTGAATCACTCTAATATTACAATATATTCATTAAAACATATTTTGGATTTCAGATTATTTAAATTTTATTTTTTGAAAAAGAACATTTTAAAAATAATAATATAAATTGCACAATATTATCAAATCGATTACTGTTTGTGTTATTTTAAAACAGTTTGAAAGACCATTTGAATTAGAATCATTTGAATTATGTTTACTTAAACGCTAAATTTATTCACAATATATTCAATTAAAAAATGGAAATCAACACCCACTGGGCAGCGAAGGTCCCTCCCCTCCGATCATGTCCATCAGATCTTGCAGCGAGTATTCGCTCAGGGCGTCATTAATGGGTGGCATGACGAGCCCTTCCAAAAACTCCGTCACCAGTTGCTGGTTGTCACGGAGAAAGGCCGGCACCGCTGCCTCCACGATGCGGTTGAAGATGAACGTGTTCAGCGGCAGCAGGAACACACCCTCGAACTTGGAGTTCACGGACAGCACGGTTGGCCGCAGCTGGAAGCTGCTGACCGAGATTTTGTCCCCATCGAGGGCCAGCTTGATCGAACCGCCAAGGGTTAGTCCTGGAAAGGGGGTGAATTATGAGTTGATTAACGAAGTAACGTAAGAATGGTGAAGCTTACCATTGACGTTGAAACCAAATTTGCCTCCTCGATTGAATGGAATCAATCCAACAGCCGATCCTCTAGCGTTGTAATGGCCGGTTGTCTTAATGCCATTGAAGAAGAATTCAAAGTCCAGCTGCATTTGCAGCAGCTTAACATTCACATCCACGATATTGAAGTCATTCAATCCATCGATGAACAGATCGTCCAGTTCAGCATCCAAATACAGGAGTCCACTCTGTTCAAACTCGAACTCGGTATGGTTCAGCTCCAGCGGAACCATCACTGGCACTCCAAGTTCCGGAACTCCGCACGGCATAATCTCCTTGAACTGCTCGATGAAACCAATGACCATGTCGTTGATGCTCTCACGGCTGGAAACATTTTCGGAACTTCCAGTGGAAATCAGCCCCACCAGCACGGTTACGATTATCGCAAACTGCTTCATTGCTACCGCGGCCTATCAATCAACAACCCCAATTGAACGTGGAACTGCACATGTCTTCAAATCAGCACGATGCTTAAATAGTGTCCCACTAGCAGTTCTAGGCACGATGGAGTGCTTTAATCTTCGGCTGATAAGGCCCCTGCTGTGGCTAATCAATTGAAGACGAGATGAGAAGCGTGAAGTGTCTGGCATAACATAAATACCTGGGATCCGAGTAAATATCAACTTTAATCGAGTGATCTCTGCAAATGGAACACTTGAAGTGAGTAGATAATATTAGTTCAAGAGCTTTAGTGTGGATTTGTTGCTACTTGCAAATAAGCAGTGGGCCATCGTTTTAAGTCCGAATAAGTTTTACCAATAAGTTTAAGCTAAGCTAATTATTCTTTCTTGGCATTATTGATATTTTAATATAAACATTTTTTGGGTCAATTTGAAGTAAATTTTGTAAAACCTAAATTCAACTCCAGATTTAAAAACTTGCACACTTATCGAAAATTGTGTTAATGAAAAGCCTCAATTAATCCGAACCACTTGATTTAGCCATCAAAACTGGCACGTGTTCACAACCTATCGTTGGGTGAGAGCTAATTAGTATTCTTGGAGTCCCAAATCAACATTTCGAATGAATGTCCTAGAGAAAGCACACAGCATAACACAAAATTATTGCAGTGATAAAGTTTCCCTATTTTTTTTTAAAAAAAAAGCTTCCCCAGTATTCTTTAAATTTTGTTTTTGAAAATTGATGATTCTAGTCCAAATTCTTTTCCATATAATTTTCCATAGAAAGTGCAAAAAAATCATGTTTTTTCTCACGACACTGTGTTGTTTGTTTTTTTCTAGCAAGAAAACGAATCATTTATGTTTGATAAATGTGTTCTAGGAAGTGCTCTATCACAATTTATTTAGTGACACGTGCCGTTATTCGTTGCAAATTTCATGGGTTTGCTGGAAGCCAAACCTGGTCTAGTTTGGCAGTAAAATCGTCGTTTTTTTAAGCTAAGGGCTTGAAGATTCTTTCATGGAGGCGCACCATACTTCACCTATGTTTAGGGGTATTCAAATACTACGTAATGATATGAAAAGAAATATAATGTGGTCGATTCCCTTTTCCGACAGGTAACGGTCAGAATCAAAGGATTATATTGACAAAAAGTTTCTTTGGTATAATCTACGTAGCTTTCAAACAGTCCCTAGAAAAGACATCTAAAGTTGCATACAACTTCACAGCCGTTGCAAACATCCAGGCGCTTTGAGTTCAAATAACTTTTGATCAATCTATCTTATGCAGCTTATGCATTATATGTGGAGCATCATTTAAGGCTGGTCACTCAAGTCCCTCAAAGATTTAAAGCAGACTTTGTTAAGCCATTTAGGCTCTACGTAGAATTCTTCAGGCGTATTTAAAGAAAAAAGTTGAAAACTGATTTAAAACTTCTAAACACAATTCTTAATCATATCTTGAAAAATTCTTAAAATATCTTTCATATTTTGCAGGGCTGCGGAGTCGGGTCATATTTCAAACGACTCCGACTCCGACTCCGACTCCGGCTTTCTCAGATTAGCCGACTCCGACTCTGACTCCGACTCCGGCCTACCAACTCTAGCCGACTCCGACTCCAACTCCGACTCCAGCTTTCAACAAATGGTTGGCTCCGACTCCGACTCCACGTATTTTTAAATGTTTCAAAAGTTAGTTAACTATTATTAGTTAATTATTTTTAAAACATTGATAAATAGGATTATTTAAATACTCTCTAAGCGTCATGTTTTCTCAAGAAAAATAAGTAAAGTAAAGTAAATAAACGGAAAAAAGTTTCTAGGTTACATGTTATGGAAACAGAAATCAAAAAATATCTTCAGTTTTAGAGGCATTTTGAGAAGAACAGTTTTGTAGGTAAATTTGGATTTATTTGCTTAATCTCAAATTTGAAAATATTTTTTTTCAAAGCTAATAAATTCAAATATTAAATTGTTATTTTTGAATGATTTATTTAAAAAAACCTGGCCTTAACGATCTATTGGACATTACAATTCAATTTGCTCACTTTCAGGCTGACATTTATAAGAAGCAAAGTGACAGGCATCTCGTTTTTTTCATGACAGTTTTTTTAAGGAGATTATTATTGCAAATCAATGTATCTAAACAATTTCTTCGTTGAAAGGACGCTTAAGATGTCCTTTTCAAATATCGGTGACTTGAAAAATATTTTACCCTGGAAATTTTTAATTTATTTTAATTTTAAAATTTTATATACTTTAAAAAGGAGGCGCACGATACTTCGTTAATCTTCACGTAAAACGAAGCTTTATGAATGATCTTGCGCCTCCATCAATATATATGAAAAAACTTAAAATATTATAAAAAACAAATATCCACAAGTAAAATATTTTCTAAGTCACAAGTATTCCATTTTTTTAAAGTACATTGATTTGCAATGATAATCACCTTCCGTTATATTGGCGTGGGATATACAGTATGAGGAAATTCTTACCAGTTGATAATTTGTTGAGATTTGTTCAACGATAATATGCAACGATATCAAAATAGTTTACCTAAAATCAAAATCAATATCAACAATCATTGATTATTTCAAAATTAGTTGCAACTTCTTTTGATATTTTTTTGTTAGTTTCAATTATTTTAAATGCAACACTTTGATTTTCTTGTACTCAGTTATATACAAAATGCGCATGTTGAGTTCCAAGTAAGAGATTGTTATTATCGTTGATTATTTGTAACAAAAGTTAAACAGTCAGTGACTCTTTTTCGATTTCCAAAAACAGTGATTGCAATTTTTAATGTTTTTATGGGTAAGAGGTTATCATTTAGTGATTATAGTGTAATAACACAATCAGAGCTTTCCAATCACAATTAAAAGCTTCAAAAACATAATGGCATCTGATAAATCAATTAAAAATATAAGATGTTTTGGATAACTGAACAATAAAAAAAACATATTTTTTGTTGAATTTAAGATAACTCCGACTCCGACTCCGACTCCGGGTTGTCAGAAAACTTCGGCTCCGACTCCGACTCCGACTCTAGCTCATAAAATTTAGCTGACTCCGGCTCCGACTCCGACTCCAGCTGCTCGAGTTTTGACGACTCCGACTCCGACTCCGACTCCAGGTCCCCAAAAAGACCCGACTCCACCGACTCCGGCTCCGACTCCGACTCCGACTCCACAGCCCTGATATTTTGTGATGATAAAACCTGTTGAGTTTGGTCAAAAATGTAATAAATATTGTTTGCATTTAATAAAATTGATATAAAACTACATAAGAATCTAAAGCATTAGCCTTGTTACTTGGGTCTGTATATATGCAGGGTTAATTTTTGGAGTGTACCAATGTTCTGCAAAGTTGTATACTGTCCCTGATCGCTTATATGTCCTATATGCATTTTCATCGTTTTTGAGTCATTGATGCAGTTTGGTTCAAAATCGCGTGCTCTTTAAAAAGAGCCTGCAACATCCAGTACTTCAGTCAAGAAATCAGGAGGAAATCCATTTTTTCCGAAAAGTTAACACGTAGCCTTATGCCTTAAACTTCAAATGCGTATTTCTCAGCTTGCTGGTTTTGCATATGGGACATTTATGCAAAAATGGGATCATTTAGTATTTAAAAGACATGTTAACACAGCAATTTTTGGATTGCCATTTCAGTAAAATAATTTACTGAATGCGATTCAGTTATCATCACATTTGCTGAAATTCGGTAATGAGCATGAGCATGAGCATGAGCATGAGCATGAGCATGAGCATGAGCATGAGCATGAGCATGAGAGATCACCCATGGTTGCCCCTCCGTTGCTGAACAGAACCGTAATATCTTTTCAGCACTACTGATCATAGGCTTCGACGATCTAGTGGTGTTTCCCTTATCAACAGCATGTATGAATGCGCTGAAAAGATAAAACACCATGATTGCTAAAGCAAGATCAGTTGCGAATAGGTAACAGTCATTGGCCACCAACGGCGCCCGCCATGTCAGTTTGTAGATCTCGATTTTAAGGGACGGGAATGTTAGTTAGCGCAGGTTGCTACTAGGGCAGCTGATTTACTCTGTGCTTACACCCCACAAGCGCCAGGAACCTGAAAATTGGTTAGTAGGATAGGGTGTTTGGTCAGGATTCATCATAGAAGATGATGATGCGACCCAAAATCATAGTGTTTGTTGAAAGGTATTATGTTTTATTCTCAAGGCAAGCAATCGGATGCTGCGGATGAGACATTTCCCGTTTAACTGTTGTTAAATTTTTAATGAAATGGTTTAATCTTAGACAGCCGGCTGTGGAAAGATAAAACCAAATAATATTTGTTTATAGTATGAGGTGTTAAACGCAATGCTGCAATGATAGCGTAGTCTGATTTTGCCTTCCTCACTGAGGTAAGGCTATAATCCTGCTCTAAAAATGAACTTTTTATTAAAAGCTCGAAGACCCACCTTCATATATACATATCGACTCAGAATCGAAAACTGAACAAATGTCTGTGTGTGTGTATGTGTGTGTGTGTGTATGTGTGTGTGTGTGTATGTATGTATGTGTTCAAAAATCTTGCCAAGTTTTCTCAGCACTGGCTGAACCGATTTTGATCGAACCAGTTGCATTCGACTTGGTTTAGGGTCCCATACATCGCTATTGAATTGTTTGAAGTTTCGATAAGTAGTTCAAAAGTTATGTATAAAAATGTGTTTTCACATAAATCCGGATCTCAATTATATGCATGTAAACGATGTCCGAATCCATCATCCGACCCATCGTTGGTTAGGTAATCGAGAGACCTTTCCAACGAGTCCACAACATTGAAGATCTGGCAACCCTGTCTCGAGTTAAGACCACTTAAGTGATATTTATATACTTTTTTGAAGCCGGGTCTCACTTAAATGCATGTAAACGATGTCCGGATCCATCATCCGACCCATCGTTGATTAGATAATCAAGAGACCTTTCCAACGAGTCCACAACATTGAAGATCTGGCAACCCTGTCTCGAGATATGATCACTTAAGTGATATTTATGTACTTTTTTGAAGCCGGATCTCACTTAAATGAATGTAAACGATGTCCGGATCCATCATCCGACCCATCATTGGTTAGATAATCAAGAGACCTTTTCAACGAGTCCACAACATTGAAGATCTGGCAAGCCTGTCTCGAGTTATGACCACTTAAGTGATATTTATGTACTTTTTTGAAGCCGGATCTCACTTAAATGTATGTAAACGATGTCCGGATCCATCATCCGACCCATCGTTGGTTAGGTAATCAAGAGACCTTTCCAACGAGTCCACAACATCGAAGATCTGGTAACCCTGTCTTGAGTGATGACCACTTAAGTGATATTTATGTACTTTTCTGAAGCCGGATCTCACTTAAATGCATGTAAACGATGTCCGGATCCATCATCCGACCCATCGTTGGATAGATAATCGAGAGATCTTTCCAACGAGTCCATAACATCGTAGATCTGGCAACCCTGTCTCGAGTTATGACCACTTTAGTGATATTTATGTACTTTTTTGAAGCCGGATCTCACTTAAATGCATGTAAACGATGTCCGGATCCATCATCCGACCCATCGTTGGTTAGGTTATCGAGAGACCTTTCCAACGAGTCCATATAATTGAAGATCTGGTAACCCTGTCTCGAGTTATGACCACTTAAGTGATATTTATGTACTTTTTTGAAGCCGGATCTCACTTAAATGTATGTAAACGATGTCCGGAACCATCATCAGACCCATCGTTGGTTAGGTAATCAAGAGACCTTTCCAACGAGTCCATAACATCGAAGATCTGGCAACCCTGTCTCGAGTTATGACCACTTAAGTGATATTGATGTACTTTTCTGAAGCCGGATCTCACTTAAATGTATGTAAACGATGTCCGGATCCATCATCCGACCTATCGTTGGTTAGGTAATCAATAGATCTTTCCAACGAGTCCACAACATCGAAGATCAGGCAACCCTGTCTCGAGTTATGACCACTTAAGTGATATTTATGTACTTTTTTGAAGCCGGTTGGTTAGGTAATCAAGAGGTCTTTCCAACGAGTCCACATAATTGAAAATCTGGCAACCCTGTCTCGAGTTATGACAACTTAAGTTATATCTGTGTACTTATTTTTCTGGACCTAAAAAAATAGCTGAAATATGTGTCCAAACCACTCATATTACCCATTGTTGGTAAAAAGTGAGGAAGGCATCAACCACATAGGTGGATTAAGGTAGTTTTTAATTATATAATCATTTAGTTCATGAATTTGTTACGGAATAGACGCGACGAACTCAATCATCAAGTGCCTTCCTATCTTCTTTCTATTAGCTAGATAAGGTATTGATTTTCGTTGCCTCTCGAGCTACGATGCTATGGAGAGGGCTTAACACACAAACAACCGACGTCGAGCCCTCCGAGCTACGGAGCTATGGGAAGGTCTTTTCAACACAAAAAAGACTAGCGCACCACACGACGTTCTTGATGAATCAAAATAATTTTGTTACGCGATAAACCTAACGAACTCGGATCGTTTTTATCGAAAACTATATCACAATTCACGACAAAAATGCGAAACAAAAGGCACACACAAAAAAAAAATCACTTTTCACTCCGAATATTTTTTTACGACCACCCGCTCCCTTTGCCAATTATGCACTGATGACGCTGCATTTTCAGAGGGTAATCTTCTCCTCGCAACGCACAATTCACGACAAAAATGCGAAACAAAAGGCACACACAAAAAAAAATCACTTTTCACTCCGAATATTTTTTTACGACCCATTTGCTGAAATTCGGTAATGAACAAAAACATTGCTGAAAAATCAGTAACTGCATATCTGTCAAACTGTAATGTCACTTATGACTTAAGTTAAGAGCAAGATTGTCCGTTCGACGCAGTGGTGAACGCAGAACGCTGTGCCAGTTCGATTTTTCCATCAACTGTCAGTCGAACAATCTGCAGGGGTTGCTTTGTTCAATGGTCGATGACTGGCAGGCTACGATGACAGGCGCAAAATTTTGCGTTTGCGTTCAGTCCTGACGGACAATCTTGTTCTTACCTTTATTGTTTGGATGCTGCCGAGAGAAAATCCTCTTTCAAACATGTTGCAACACATGTGTTTTTTATTTTATTGTGATCTTTAGAAGCCAAGGTAAGAAAAACAGTAATAATAAATGCCTCGATGCTAACCACCTGTTTTTTAGGTTTGGACGATTGATGAAATAAATGTATAAATAGTAGTACTAGAAACATATTCAATGACAAGCAAAATCAAATTTTGATAACTGAAATACCAGCAAAGATTGCTGAATCTTCAGCAAATGATCTGTCAAACTGCCTCAAGAAAATTACTGAATTTTCAGCAAAATAATTTGACGTTTCTTTTGCTGAAATTTCAGTTGTTATGACAACCATTTTACTGAAATTTCAGTAAATCATCTGTCAAAATGACAAATATTAGTTAACTGAGGATTCAGTAAAATCCAAATTACTGAATCGTTAACCGAAATTTTAGTAGATGAAAATTCAGTAAAACTTTACTGGATTTCAGTAAAAAAATTTGGTGTGTAGAGAGCTTAAAAACCAATGAACTAATCTCGGGTGAGTTTTTAAAAAGCCGTAAGAGCCATTGTGACCTCTGACACTAATTTTAGTTTTTCTAGAAAATGAAACAAAATTTCATTTATTTTAAGTTTGGGGCACTTGAAGGACGTGTAGATGAACAATCTCGAGCATTTTGATATTGGTTTTTCGTAAGTAGGTCGAATACCGATGCAAAAAGGACTTTGTTTAACAATGGCTCTTACGGCTTTTTGAAAACTAATCCGAGTAATGTTATCATGATATGACACCAAAAATATCATAATTTTAGTAAGATATTTGTCACTTGTTTGAGATTTTTGATTTGAAAAATTTCTAAGTAAAAAGAAAAATATTTTCAAAATAAAAATTAAAAGTAAAAAAAAAAATATTTTCACTAGTTCGTCCATCCCATTTTTTGGGACAGAATTCCCGGGAATTTGGCGAACCGAGAATTCCCGTATCCTGGGTCATTCTCCAGCTTTTTCACTAGTAAAAGTATTTCTATGCAGCAAAACACTGCATCCAAATTGCCTGTTCTTTAATTGTGGGATGATATTGTGCCTCCTACAATTGTGGAACATCAGAATTTAACTGATATTTTCACAAAAAAGGAATCAGACCAAGTATTAAACATCACTAAGGTTCATTGTTTTCAGTATTTTGTTACAAATATGTAATCCTGGAGTGATCCGAAGTTTGTTTACATCCGTAAAAAAATTAATTGTTTGGATTTGAAGCGTCAATGTTTTTCTTTCAAAAATTTATACACCCAACCGGCGGTCGCATGATTGTGATACATGGCGGCATGAAAGTATTTCAGAATCTGCATGAAAACTGTCCTCATGCATTTTTTGCGATATAGGGGTATGACATTTTTGCCCGTTACCGACAATTATCGACATTACCGACGGCTGATTGATTGTATTGGAGAAAAAAATATGAACAGAACGAGGATTGAACCATCAACTTCTTTGTTATTGGTCCGACACGCTACCTCCGCGCCATGGACGCTTGATAAATTGGCAGGGACAGAGCACCAACATAGTCTTCTCTCTGGAGTGTTGCTCTGGGACGCGCCAGCATTATATGTGTTGGTGAGAACTGCAGATCGCAGAAATGTTTACACGCGGGCAAAAATGATCTACGGGCTTGCTGCAAAAAATGTTATAAAATGTGACATTTTCTGCAGCAAATCCACTGTTGCAGATTTTGAGATATATTTTTCCTTTGGGTGTATAATACGTAAAAAATACCATCGTTCAATACATTATTCAAAAGATTACAAAAAAAGCTTTCTCATAAAGGTATAAGCAAATCATTATGTTAAACTATCGATTTTCTATGATTTGTTGAACATCTACCGAGCTGTAAACCGTTTCGAATATGTGGGATGATTGTACATTGAAATTTTCAACAGCTGTCCATGATCAGATTGTACTCTAGATTATCACCATTTGACGGTAATTAACTTATTCTGTGATTTCAAGCTTTAAAAATTAAACAAATTTGTTAAAAAAATCGATGACTATTTTAATCCAAACAATTTTTCACCGAATGATGATTCTGAAAAAAAAAACAGTTTCCTTGACTCGGGACAGTCCCCTCCAACAAGCATCAGGATGAATTTGCGTGGTTTATGAAAGTTTTATGAAAATAATGTTTAGACAAGCCGTTCCGAGCCAGCAGTTGTCAATAAAACAGTGAATAAGAGATGTCAGGCTGTTTTTTGGTTATATTTTATTAATTCGCCCACATAAATCGAATTCAAATTGATTTTCAGTGTCCCAAAAGAGCCTCCGCTTTAACCCCTGGGGAACAGAAGATTGAGCAAATCTTCCATGGTTCTCGTCGCCAAAAAGCGGCTGGCCATCGGGAAGATGGCAGCGGATAGCAAATTAGACATTCCTTCCGGGAAGTTACGCAGCACCGATGGGACCACGTCCTGGATAACTTCGTTCATCAAGTCGGACAAATCTCCTCCGAGCAACATTCCTTGGATGTTTGTCTAGGACAAGGAGATAAAACGTAGGTTTGTTAATATTGGTTCGCCCCCCTATCAAACCGAAAAGTATTTCGCTACCTCCAACGAATCAATCATCATGCTGATCTGGAAATCCGTCAACTCGAGCATTCCCTGGCCGTTATCTCCAACGGTGGCAGCCCCCGTAATCAGGACCCCCTTTGGGCGGATAAAAAAGTTTCCGATGCCGAAAATCGGAATCAACCCGTACACGCGCCCGTTCATGTCGTAGAACCCGTTCATCGTCAGCTCGTCGTTGTAGCGGAACTCGAACGGAAATCGAAGCGTCGACAAATCAACCTGCAGACGGCCCTGGAAGGCATCCAGCCCATCGATGTGAATCGGAGTCATGCGGATGTCGAAGCTGGAAGAAATCTCACGATAACAGTAAGTTTTTAAAGCATTTCACCACACATACTCCAAAAGCCCTCCGAACGTGGCATTGAAGAAGATGTCCTCGCTGAAAAACGGCGCCAGCACAGGCATTCCCGTTTCCGGATTTCCCGTGCGCATCAGCTGGCGGATGTTTTCCAGTATTCTGCGAAGCGCAGCGTCCACGATGATACCTTGTCCGGAGACATCTTCAAACAAGATTTTTGTATGAATAAAAATTCTTGAAATACTCAAGCTTATTGATCAAATTACCGGTAACACTCATGGCCATCATGGCCATTACAATAAAGGTTGCGCACATGGACTTCATACTGGAAATACCGAAAAAAATAAAACTGAAAACTTGTAAAAATGTGCAAAAATACCTCTTTGCTTCGCACGCACCTGCGGTCGAATGATTAGACTCGGTCAAATTTCGAACAATAAATCTGCTGATTAAAACTGTATCAGGTAATTCTAACGATTTCGCGAACAAAGAGCCAATCTTGAAGGTATTGGGATGTTTGCATTTAAATTTGAAGTTTTTGCGATAAAATTTAAAAATTATGTATTTCACATTTTTATCACAAAATATTTTGAAATTTCTTGTTGAAAAAAAACAGCTCACTTCGAGAAGGTTGATCTACATTAAAAATACCAATGTCAAATTTAAGTTCGATTGAGTCCTTATCTTTAGCTACCAATAGAACGGCTTCTGATTATGGCCTCAGCTCAGCCAAAACAAAAGATAGGCGATTATTTTAGCTCAATATTCACGATAATCGCAAACAAAGCTGGAACGAAATGTAGGTGAAATACTTCGTTCGTTACTACTAATGATCTTCAAAGTGACGATATTTGATTAAATGAGTCCAGACTTTCATATTTCTCGAACCAGTCTAAAGTTTTTCAAATTTTCCTATCATCATCGTAATGCAGAAGCTTTTCTAAACACAGAAAGCTTACTTTCAAATTCAAACGCTTTTGATAAAAGCTTCCACAGAGCTTTTCTCCTCTATCCTTATTACAATTCTACCTCCCCCTCCATTGACCTACTTCCAATCCTCAAGGTGTATTGCTTGCTTTACCCCCAACCAGCAATGACGTCATTGACTTCCGTTTTTCCAGCCTCAGTTTCCCCCGGTTCCGTGTCATATTGGCACGTTGCCAACTTCCCTGCCCTCCCCCCACCTTAGGAACTGCTGCTTCGAATACCGATACAGCGAAGCGAAATTTCCCAGAGCTTTGATATCTGCTCTCTCGCACGCTCGCTCGCACACTCTCGGAAAATTTGATTCGCTCCCAATTAATCGCCCCTCTCGCAGTCGAACGGGGATTACTACACACACGGTCGTTGTGTGTTCGCGTTCGTGTCGGTGTGTGCGTGGGAACGCGGCAATCCACAAACACACAACAACAGCATCAAAAACAATAAAATCATGCGCCAATTCCGCGCTCCCTGGTGCTCTGTTTGCTGCCGGACGAAAGCATCCTTGCTCTCCGAAGTTGACCACTCTCCAGGGCAGTTCTTTGGAAATCGGAATGATTTATAGAGTTTGTTTGTTTAAAAGAAAGGTCTAAACTATTGTTTTTTTTATATGTTTAAAGGACTTTAAAAAAATTCTATATTTGAGCAATATATGTTTTGTTCCGTTATGTTTAATTGTTAAGGCCTATGCAAATATTTTAAAAAAAAAAGTTACTTGATTCATTATTCATATTCATATTCATACGGGTAGTCAGATCTTCATAACGTAATTATAACTTTTGCTAGGGTTGCCAGATCTTCAATCTTTTGAACTCATTGGAAAGGTCTTTTGATTACCTATTATTTATTTGTTAAAATCGTTTTTTAGCATAACTTTTGAAGTACTTTATATTTTTTAATAGCGACTTATGGGACCTCAAGACGGATCGAATGAGACCAAAACAGTCCAAATCGGTTCAGCCTTTGCCGAGATAATCCAGGACAAACACAATAACTAACCATAGTCTCATCATTTCAATGAAAAACAAAATGCATTTTACAATAGTTTAATTGCTTGCAATCATTAGGCTGGTACAAATAAAAGTTTTTGCTCGCCCATCTTCAAAATTGGCCCGAAAAATCAGGGGGCAATAATTTTTTTAAATCTTCAAAATTTGAATGGAAGTTTAAGTGCAATCAGCTGAAAATGGCTTGACTTGGCCTGTTATTTCAATTTTGATATTGTTTTTTTTATGCAGCAAATGTAAAAAGACAACTTTTCGTTTGGTTCCAAATTATGGTACCTAGTTCACCATAAGGGTGATTTTGAAAATCTAACTTTTCAGGAATAGTTTTGTGATTTTTTTTTGTCTTCTGAAAAGTTGTAGGGCTTGCCAATCTAAGCAACTTTGTCGAAGACATCAACATTTTATCTCGCAATCTACGCCTTCTAAGGCCAAATTTAGAGAAAGTAGCAATCCATCAAAAATCAGTTATTTTGAACGTAGCAATTCAGGGTTAAGTTTTTGGGAAAAGTGATGTTCGAGGCACTTTTAGATCTCTGCAAAACGGCCATTTTTATTTCTTGAAAAGTCAATTTTGACACATGGGTCAAAAGTTAATGCCATTTTAATGTAAAAAGGATGCATTTTTAAAACACCAATATCTCGAAAATGTGCAGGTCAAAAATCCCAGGGGTATTTTCTTTAAACTCAAGATACCTTTATTTGAAAATATCTAATTTTCAAGGAAAAAGTGCATGGGACCACCCTAACGAAATTCAAAAATGGTCCAACTATATGTTTTTCCATGTAATTTTGCCTGCTAAATCTGAATATGCCCTCAAAATTGAGCCAAAGTGTCAAAAAATAGATTTTTGGTCATATTTTGGGTTTCCATGTAAAATTATCATAAAAACTCAAAATCGTGAACAAGCGCTTACGAAATTAAGATCCACAAACAAAGTTTTAAATTGCATGGTACGTTTTTCAAAAACGAACCATGAAATTGAACTCTTTGTTGGTGGTTCCCATTTCCATAAACGCTTGTTGACGATTTTTGCAATGAATTTTTCTCCGTGTGTTTGCATTGTTATCAGCAAAATACCATGAATCATAAATAACTGAAGTATGCTCTTGCCATTCAAGCCTTCGGACACCTAGTTTCGAGTAAAAATCTTGCAATATAGGCCGCTTAGACCTTTAGGTTGTCCAATGTACTGTCATATTTAAAAAAAAAATCATGTAAATTTGACGTTATATTTTCTGATTATTATTTATGTCTCTTAGTATTGATCGATATCGAGGGGAGAGAAATACAAAATAAAAAATACTCTAAATTTCAGGAATGATTAAAAAAAGCAAAAGATATCACAAATAATGTTTTACCATTTCGTCATGAAACTACTTAATTTTCCTGTCATTCTTGAGCGTTAGAACGGCCTACTTTTCTCTACCAAAAACAGAATGGAAATTCAATACCTTTCAATGCCAGTGCTAAAAAGTCGAACTTTTTAGCATTTGTACCGAAAAGTAATGTTTGACAGCAGGCTTAGCCGAATTATCCGCTTTGTAAGCGAATGATCATGGTTTCGATTCCCATCTGCTCCAACTTTCCATCGGATGAGGAAATAAAACGTCGGTCCCAGTCTTGGTAGTTGTTAGGCCGGTTAGTCATTCCAGGTATGGGAGTCGTCTCCCTGTTATAAAGACAAAAAACACACCAAACCAAGTCTGCTCCGGTGGAATCGTCAGGTCGTCAGTTCTAACCCTGGAGTGGAAGGTTCCTTGTAGTAAAAAGAGGTTTGGGTGCTTTCCGCATTCATGCCAATGGACTCCTAGGTTTGAGCAGAAACTTGCAATAGAGATCATAAAAGACCCGCAGGTTGTTGAAGTTGATGGTTTGATTTTGATGAATGTTCGACATACAGTTCTTTCAAAAAGCGTTTTTCGGAATTGGGTCCTAAAATGAAGCTTAGATTGCTGATATTATTGTTTACAGCGATAAATCTTACTTTCTGAGTACAATGACACTTTGTACGACCACAAAGAGTTTAAAATGGATTTTTAAATCAATTTTGAAAAATTAACCTCGCGGTCCTTCTTGACAGAAAAGCTCCTTCTTGACAGCTCGTTCCAAGGGGACCATAGTTGATCCATCGAAAAAATGTTTTCTTGTCAACTTTTTTTTTGCATTAAAATGAAAAAAAAGTGATCAGAAATGGTTTTTAATTGTGTTTTTTATCGTTGTGCATAAAAATTTACATAGAGCTTTAGTACCCAATTGCAAAACTTGACTTTTTCAACACTCGTCGTGTTTATCTAAATCGGTTATAAATGTACGACTCGTGCTGAAAAAATCGTCTTTTGACAACTTGTGACATAAACTACTATTTTATTTAACCCTTTCCTGATGGGTCATATATCAACCAAAAATCTGATTTTTTTAAAACTTATTTTCGTATTGTCATAAGAATAATTTTCCCGTCATTGACTTAACATATATTGTTTTCAAAGATTCAGACTCAGTAGGGTTAAACGATTTATTGACAAAATCCATGAACGTTCGACTTAAATTCCGCTCAAAGGTGTTTTATGAATTTCCAAAAATATTGTATGGAACTTGTTATAAAACATGACATTTTTCAGCACTCCTCGTATTTATTCAACTCGGCGAACCTCATTGGATAAATGTATGAAACGTGCTGAAAAAAAAAATATTTTTGCAACTTGATGCATTAACAGGCACTTTAAAGTGTTTTGCTACTGCACGTGATTTCGTCTGCTAGCACTTCCCGTGCTCCTCCTTATTCCTCTCCCGGTGGTATAAGAGATAAGAGTGGCTGGCAATGGATGGCTTTCCTGTTCGCGTAGGATTGGTTTTAATTCTTACAGAATTAAATTTCTAAGCAGCCGGGGCTGGACAATTATCACACATACATGACGAAATCCAGTCTGCAACCCGCTAAGATCACCATCTCCATGCGAATGCGAATAAGAAAGCAAATGCGAAGGCACGTAATTACGTCTGCTAGCACAATGACTTTAAATCTATAGTTAAATGAAGTAAAAACTGAATAAATCTGACAAACGTCATTTTCAATACATGTTTTCTACATTCCAAACCCAAAAAAACAGAATAAAGAGAATAGTTCCTCCAAAATTCATAGAGCTCAGTGCTGAACTTGATAGAACAAAGCCTTTATTGAGGAGTTATAACAATTTTTAGGTGATTTTGAGCCTATTTTCAAGTTGCTATGTTTTCAAAATGGCGCATTTTGGCGCAAAACCGAACAATGCACCTGAAAGTACTCACTTTCAACTACATTTCCTGAAAATATCTCCGTGTCTATCGGTGTCTATTTTTAGATAACTCAATTTTAGTTTGACTGTTTTTAATCAATTTATTTATAATTTTTAAGCGAAATCTTATTGAAAACGTGGTAATAATCGGTAAATTGAAGGGTAAATTGATCGATTATTATGGAAAAAACTATGTCTATGAAAAAATACGACAACCTTTCTGAATTGACCAAGTATAAAAAGAAATACTTAATTTCAAATACGAACAATTACTTAAAATTTTAACCTGCATTATTTTTGGGCTATATATGTTTTTATTCATAATTTTAGAATGTGTGTCATAATTAAAGCATAAATAATGTATTTTCCATAATAATCGATCAATTTACCCTTCAATTTACAGATTATTACCACGTTTCAATAAGATTCCGCTTAAAAATTATAAATAAATTAATTAAAAACAGTCAAACTAAAATTGAGTTATCTAAAAATAGACACCGATAGACACGGAGATATTTTCAGGAAATGTAGTTGAAAGTGAGTACTTTCAGGTGCATTGTTCGGTTTTGCGCCAAAATGCGCCATTTTGAAAACATAGCAACTTGAAAATAGGCTCAAAATCACCTAAAAATTGTTATAACTCCTCAATAAAGGCTCAAAACATTTTGCTGTCTTTGGCAAAGATGTGTAATTTTATTTCATAAACAACTCTTCAGAACATAGTAGGCCGCTAAAATGCTAACATTTTGAGTTATCACCAAAAAAGTGCTTTTTTTGACCATTTTTGCAAAAATGGCGTATATCTCGAGTAGATTAAGAGCTACAAATTTGGCGCCTTCGACAAACTTTCATGAAATTTTCTCCTCTACAACTTTGCCCAAGACACCAAAGCCCTACAACGTCATCCAACAAAGCTAGTTTTTGGTTGACACCCTGGAAGGTCGTCACCCTGTATGTCAATAACTTCAAAAGATAGCCCTTATCAAGTACAACAACTCTTCCGAAGACACCATTTCGCTAGGACGTCAAATAAAGGAGTTATCAATTTATTCCACTTAATTTTGCCATTCCGAACACTGTGCAATGTGTTGAAATAAAAAAGTGCGAAAAAATCAAATAGGCTAAACTGTGGCCATTATTTTTGTTTGCTTTTTAAATCCAGTTCTACAATGTTGTTTCTTCACGCCACATTTTAATTTCATGGGAAGCACAGGTTTAATATTGTTCAATATAGATGACATTTCTATGTAACGCGTTAAAAAAAATAACAAATGGGCAAAAGAATAGTTAGATCATGAAATGTATTGTTTTTTTGAAATGAAAATGCTGATAAGTCAACATTCGGTGTACGATAGAATTAAATGCCTTTCAATTAAAAATATTTTAATCAATCTATTAATGCAACTTACAATTATTTGTGAAATTGATTTAATTTTTTTTAACTCAAATTATAATACTTCTCATTCATCTACTCCCATTTCAAATTGACACTCCGACGCCGACTCCGAGTCCTCTAATATCACCCAACTCTTCCGTCTCCGACTCCAACTCCACGCTGTCCTGACTAAAACCAAACTCGCGAATCTCCAGAGAACCGCTCTCCCGCTACTGTATCCTTCACGGCGCGCTGCCAGGTTAAAAGTTCAGGACCACTACGAAAGAAAAAAAAAGGAAAGCTCGGAAAATAACATAAAACTTTAGCACACCACACTCCCGTTCCCCTTTCTCCGTACGCGTGTGTTTGTGTCTCAGCACAACTTTGGTGTTTCCGCTCGCTCCGCTAGTGTTGGTGGCGGCGGCGGCAGGAGCATCGCGACAATGCGACTAAAATCCTTTTTTTCTTTCGCGCTCCACTCCACCGTGCTCTCTCTCTCTCTCCCGCTCTGCTCGGATGGTTTTCGGAATTTCCATCTCGGAGCTTTCGCAGCCAGCTCCGCCGACCTGCTGCAGGTAGTGTGAGCCTGAAACTTTCCGGAATCGCATGTGGATCCGCAGCACATCGCGCGCGCATTTTTCTTGGTTGATCTGAAGTCTTCTGAGGGGGTTCCTCGTTTTGGAAGGATAAGCTGGAGTTTTTCAGCGGGGATTCGACGGGTCGTCGATAGCAGTGGTGTACGGCGAGGTCACGGATTGTGTTCAACGGAAGGATTAGCCTGGGGGAGTTGAACTCCAGGTGGCTTGTGCTGGAAAAAGTTTTTCCGTCGTGGTGCAGATGGAACAGTGAGGGAAGAAAGAAGAAAAATGCAATGCAGTATTAATAGGGAAAAGTTAAGGAGATAAAGAGCTTGCAGAAGTAGCAAGGTAGCGAAAAACGGTATTGCGGATCGGAAGCTTGCGAGAGGAACAGCAACAGCAGCAGGACACGGCAGGGCACTGCAGCAGAGGAAAATCAATGGTGGAACAGACGAAAATTTGATATTTTTGACTTTCAAAATAACACACAGGCAAGATACAGAGGGGGGCAAGATAAGAGAGCGCCAACGGAAGAAAAAGTGGTGAGCATTGGACACGAAGACAACGACGACGACGACGACGACGACTTCGACAGAGGACACACAGCTGAGACACGAAGTGGCACGAAGAGTCGTGCGACAAGGAGGGGAACGGGAAAATCAAAAACTCAAATAAAATTAGCACAGTTTTTCTTTGGTAGGGTGAACTTTGTCTCCTCATCCCCGCTCGTCAAGGATCCTCTGGGGTTGGCAGAGTGCCCGCAGAGCAAAAGGACAATTGTGGTACGACTGGAAGTCGTTATCAGCGGAGAGCATCACTGGACGCTAAAGGTTTCGGAACAAACAAGTCTCCAGCAAGAAGCCCAAAGTCGCCTTTTGTCTGCTGTCGAGGAGGGATCCCCCTCTCTCCGGAGATTCGGCTCTCAACCAACACCAGACGACGATACGGATCTCTCGCCGCAGATTCCCTCTCTCGCTGTGAAGCACGCTACCGCTGGAGCATCAATCGTCAGTCTGTTCCAGAGCAGAGCCAACGAACCATCGTCGGAAGAGCTGATGCCGTTGTGACATTCGCTCCGATTGTGTAAGCAAATAAGGTTAGGACACACCGTATTCACGAACTCTGACACCAAGCTGTCATAGCCGTCACCGACGAGAAGAAAAAGAAACAAGAGTCGACAACACACTCACAGTCTCACGCCGCCAGAGAGCACACCAAGAGTCACATTGAGAAAACCACACGCCAGAAGAAAAGAAGAGTTGTTCAAGAAGGAAGCTAATACCACACACACACACACTCACACACACCGGGAGAAACCGCACAGCAGGCGGCGCTGTGAAATTCACACGCTCGGTCGGTGAAGTGGTGGAAGGAACTCGGGGTCGGACGTCGGAGTAGCAATTAGTGAATTACAAACAAAGGGAAATAAGGGAAGGAGTCAAGAGTCAACCAGTGGAACCAGTGGTGCAGTGAGTGATTTTTTTTGTGTTGTTGCTGCAGAAAGGAACGCGCGACGAGCACACTCTTGTGAAATCGGTGTCATCATCGTTAAATGCTCTCGACCGTCAACTTATAGCTATCACATGCGGTGAGTATCTCCTATTGTTGAAGCGGTTGGCCCCACTGGAACGGGATATCTGAGGCTGGGCGGTTTGTTTGAACCGGAAATTGGGACGAATTGATGAATGAATCGAGTTATAAAAGGGATTGGATCTTTCGAGCCACTTGAAATGATACGTTAAAGTTGTTTTATGGAGACGCTTGGTGAATTACTTTTCATGGGAAAATTCAGCATTATATCAAGTGCGACCTCGAATGCTAATGATACGATCTCTCTATGATTTTTAACTATTCTTATATATATATTTTAAAAATTCGACGGTTTTGTTCGAACGCGCATCAGTTGATAACGGAAAATCGGATCGGAGCGCTCTTTGCTGCGTTGGGTTCGTATATGTCCAAGGAAGGTTCTTACGTCAAAAAGTGACAACTTTGGCCACTCTGGAACCGATTCCGGAAGATCTGCAGATTGTATGGGAAAAGTTGCGTAGAATCAAATTTTGATCACAGGAGGCTGAATAATCAAACAAGCTAAAAACGTCAAGAAGCAAACAAATGACAAGACGAAGTTTGTCGGGTAAGGCTTGTTACTCATAAGAAGCCTTCTGTTACCCAGCTGTGTACGAAATAGACATCGCAAGGTACACGAACTCTATAAATAAGGCAATAACTCAAAGGTAAATTCTAGAGTAAATTTTTAAAACAACCTTTTAGTCATGGATTGTCTATGAAGTTATGACATTTTGAAAATTTAATCTAGAATTGATAACTCGATATTACAAAAAAAAAATCCGGGACCCGTGGTGTAGAGGTAAGCGCCCAGTTGGCCTAGGTTCCATCGCAGAAGGTCCCGGTGGCATTTCAAGAGACGAGATTTGTCGGCTCTCGCCTTTCGTCGGAAGGGGAAGTAATGTTGGCCCCGTTCTAATCTTAGAGGTTAGGTCGTTAGCTCAGTCCAGGTGCAGGAGTCGTCTCCCTGGGTCCTGTCTCGGTGGAGTCCACTGGTAGGCAGCTGGACTCACAATCCAAAGTCGTCAGTTCGAATCCAGGGGTGGATGGAAGCTAAGTTGTTAAAAAGGTTTATAACTGCCGATAATATAATTGAGTTACATACGATAATATAACGATGGACGGACTCAGTAAAGTGTACAAAAGTACCGCGAAAATGTGATCTTTTTGTACTTTGATTTTGAGTGTTAACAAATTGATTTTTAATTCATTATTGTTTTGTGTTTGTTTTCCAACATTTCCAACTAAGAGATCCTGCCAAACAAAGCTTTCTGCCGAATGGTTTTCTGCTGAACGACTTATTCGACCCAATGAGTTATTCTGCCATTTGTACAATTCCGCCGAACAACATTCTGCTAAAAAACTTATTCGGCCTAAATAGTTATTCTGCCATTTGTACCATTCCGCCTAATGACATTCTGCCAATTGATTTTCTGCCTAACAAACTTTTCTGCCAAACGATTTTTCTACCGAATGACCTTTTCTGCCGAATGACCCATTCCGCCGATTGTTTTTCTGCCGTTCGGCTTTCCGCCGGATGTCATTCTGCCGAATAATTTTCTGCCGGATTTTTCCGGTTTTCTAAAAAAAAACGGAATCGACGTAACACCTTATAATGTGGCCCTCTTAAACCTTGCGGTTTCGTCAACGGATCCACAGGCGTGTATCGTTCTTTTTGCGACAAGACTCCGCCTCCCGGGTCTCCTAAGTGTGAAGGTATGGGCACGGGGAGAGGGCACCGAATACCTATATTTACACTTAGAATTTTTTGCGTCCGCCTCGGGATTCGAACCGGCGACCTCTGGATTGTGAGTCCAGTGCGCGGTCCGATTGATCCACACAGGCCGACTAAAACAAAGTACTAAATTTTATGCATTTTACTGATAGCATGATTTCGAACCATACTGCATAATTATCCCAAAATTGACGAAATTACGTTTGGGACGGACTAGCTTTGAGCGGAATATAAAAAAGGGGAGGTATAAAAAAATTAGATTTAAAATTTTATATTTTCAGTAAAAGCATTCATTTTAGCGCAAAATAAATCATTTTATAAAAATTTGCAAAAAATTTCCCATAGTTTTAGAGGAATTTGTTAAAATACTGTTATACCAACATAATAACAAAATCTGGTGCTCGAGCATTGACCAGAATTTGTCAATATCAAAACAATAGCTTAAATTGGTATGATACCAACTTATGCAAATTTTAAAGGGTCCAGGAATACCAAAATTACAAATTTCCCATGTTTTTTACCCATGGTCGCGAAATTCTGGTCCCGACAATTTTCAATGATAAACTGGGAATAATTATTTTTACTTAAGAACCTTTTTTCTAAACAGTTAGGGGACAGTTTTTGTTCTGGGTAGTTTAGTGTACATTTTCAACGTCATTGATTTTTTTTTTTGGTTTTGTGTTAGTTTAGTGAGTTTAATTTTCCAAACTTTGTAGTAAAGCTTTGGTCACAAAGTTTCCATTTAATGCTGCCATTATTCCGACACTCGCGTCTGCTCGTCAGTTCCACGTTCCCGTGTCTCACGCGCCACTAGCTCCTAATATCGTCGCTTCAATTATGTGACCACGTGAGCAAAATCGACACCAATTCACGGGATTATGGGCATTGGCTGGCTGGCTGGATGTGGGTGGTGGGCGGAGATGCCGCTATTGTTTTTGCCCCATTCTCTCTAAACGGTTCTCGGTTTTTGTCCCACGACGCGTGCGAAATGGCCACCAGCCACCGCCAGTCGTGGTGTGTGGATTGAGAACCATTTATTTTTATAATCAAATCAATAAAACACATATTATGTAATGTATGGTTTTCTACGTGAGCGAGGGTGTGTGTGTGTGTGTCTGTTTGTAATGCATAAACACATTCAGATACTATCTCGCTGGTTTCGAAAGCGGGTGGAAGAAAAAAAAAATGTGAGGGAAAAACGGAAAAATAATGGAAAAGATTTTTCCCTCGATTTCGGTCCGCTTTTTCCCGTAGTTTATTTTCTCTCATGCAGTGTGGGGGAGCGGGCGCTTGGTGCTCGGAACTGCCAGTTTCTTCCCCAGCACAAAGCACACATCGGAAGGAAGTGAGCTTTTCTTTTCTTTTCCCGGCTTCGTCCTTGTCGTGTCCTGATGATGGCCGTCGTACTCTTGGTCGCGGTCGGTCTTCACCTCCCGTGTGGTGTATTGGTGCACAATACATAGAGATGCCACACCATGAAGGGTGGGGGAAGGGGAAGGCGGTTGTGGAGGAGGAAAATGGGTTGGGGAACCTATTAATATTTTATTGCAGGCACTTCATTTAAACAATTTCAGCACAGGCTACCAGCAAAGCCTCGCAATTTCCTTGATGACAGTTACTTATATAATAAAAACGGGGTGGTGGCGGAGGGCGGAAAAGTTTTTCCTGATGGTTTTCCGCTCGGTGCGAGATGGGCTTAAGAAACAAACAAAAATGGAATGGAGGGAAACTTGATGGTGGAACACAAGCAAAAACGTGGGCGCAATGTTAATGGCCTAAACAAGTGAAATATAGCGCAGAGGAAAAAGTTGTCGCTTTCAAATCGACTGCAGGATCGACTGCAATTTATGGCTGAACTAACCAACCAACCAGCCGGTGGCTATTACAGGAGAGACTGTAAGTATGTATGGGGATAAAACTAGTCGCAAAAAAAAGAGACACAAAAGCAAACGTGCAGTGAATAAACGAGACCTACTTTTTTCACGAACCTCGAGTCCAGCTGGAAAATCAGCAGCACCCGGGCAGAGGAAAGTTGAAATCTTCTGCAAACTTCTATACACATTTTTGCTCTCATTAGTGTGCGGTTGCCCATCCATTCGTTAAAAGAGACAATCTGTCTGGATGACTTTGACACTTGGTTTTATTCATTTACGATCGGGGCCGATGAATGGGGATTTTCCTCATGAATAGATGCCAAATTGTTTTAGTTTTACAGCATCTTTTGTGAATAATATATAAAAGTGTTTACTACCGTCAGTTGGGGTGACATTGGATCTGGGGGTGAGATTGGGTCAAAGTGATTTTTACGGAATTTTCTATTTCTCAGGTTCTTCTTAATGAAACTAAATTCTGTTAAAAGGGTTGTGTAGGGGACATCTTCAGATGACTTCGCTGAAAAAATATCGTTACTAGAAAAAATCCTGTTGTTTGAGGTACGTTTTTGACCAAAAATGGCCTATCGAAAAATCATTTTTCTAATTAATTTGTTAGAATTGCTCGAAAGCTACTCAAACGTTTGAAAATCCCTGGGCCTTGTAAAGTCAAGGGGCATGATTTGATCCTAGTGCATTAGTTAAAATTTGGGTATATATTCTTTTTTATAAGCACTATGGACACCACTTCATGCTACGAGAAATCACTTTGCCGCAGCCCCATACATTACATAATATGGTTGTATTGACCATTGTTGCGAATCGAGGAACTACGGATCTTTTGACGTAAATGGTCATTTCTTTTTCAAATCGCGATTTCTATCCTATTTGTATATCAGTTCACAATTTTTTATTGTTTTTTGATAGAAGTAGTACTACAACAGTTCCTTTACGTTTAGTTTTGAACATTAAGTTTAGAGGATGTTAGATTAAAATTTAGATTTTCAATCCAAAGTAGTTAGCAAATGAATATTTGGACTTAAATGAATAATTGAATAAGTTGGACTTATGAATAACACACAACTGTGCATTTATTCTAGAGTCAGATCCATACAGCGTCAGTGTTTATTTAGTCGAAGTGTACTAATTCATTGGCAGATCTGATTCTAGTTGTAATGTACGACAAGACTAATGACGGACGTGACAGGACGAGGGCCCAGTTTAGAGGTTTCAACATCAACGATGTGCGGCTGGATCACCCTCCCAAAAAAAAAAAAAACTACTCAAACGTTTGAAAATCTCCACTTCAAAAAATATAGCATGTTTTTTTTAATATTAAATATGTCTTTATTGAACTTTCTTATAATAATTACATTTCATTTACATTCTAAGTGGTATGGCTAAATTCTCTTCATCTTTGTTATATTTTTCGTTTTATTATTAACTGTTCACATTCATTTATTTACTTCATATTGTTTTACATTTTTACATTGAATCGAATACATTTGCGTAAAAAAGAAAAAATAACTTTAACATCTAATCCTAACTTAAAACTAAAAAAAGTAAATTCATTGAAATATTCAAAATCATTAGAACGAGTAAACCACGAACTGTATTTTAAGATAAATCCTCCAAGCGTTCTCACTTGTTCCGCACGAGTTTTGCAACCACGCAGTGTTATTGTCATCTCGATGAAAATGTTCAGAAGTTCTTGTGGTGCAAACAGGTCCAATGCTTGAAAAGGGATCGATCACTGAACGGGATTGCTCGATATTCGATAGAGCTTTCTGTCAGCGATCATTCCCCAAAACGATATTTGATCGCTGACACACAACGCCTATCATGACCGTCATTGCTTGGCAACGGTCGGTGAACGTAAAACCGAAGACGAAACGAACGAAAAATGAGCACCACTCAAGCAGCCGCCCGAACGAGACAACGTGCTCTTTCTCTTTCTCTCGTTTTTGTCTCTCTCTTCCTAGTGTATGCTGCGTGGTGACAGAAATCATATGATTGCTATTGTGATAGGAACGACCCACAGTTGCATGTGTGTGCGGTGGCAGCATCACGATCCTCATGTGAGAGAGCGAGCGTCTGAGCTTGCTTGCTGTGTGCTGTACCGAACACTTCAGTCTCCGTGTGACCGCGCGCTAGCTACCACACAAATGGCGACGAGGCTTCGAGCCCGAAAACGCGTGCGACGGTAATTCAGTGCAAAAGTGATTATTTTTTTCGGAAAATTTGTTCTGGTACGGTTTGTGTTGAAAAAATAAGTTATGATAAGAAAAAAGGAATTATTAAGATGAAAATCAGCAGTGTCGAGTAAAAGTGGGGTGCACAGGAAAAAAAAAATAGTTCAAATCGATATTAAATGGTTTTCCCGATCTCTGGGTTCGATTTAGTTAGGTTTAATAATGAAAAAAAAAAAAACCAAGGAAAACTGTGAAAAAAAAAAGTTATTTCACCCGGAAAAAAAGGGAAAATTGGTGTAGTTTAATATTAATTGAAGTGACGCCACTGGGACGCCATTTTGCAAAAGCGAAAATTGAGTGAGATTCTCCGCCACAGGCACAGAGAATGAGAGTGTGAAGAAACAGTGAAAAAAAAACGAGTTCCCCAAGCAACGTTCCGAAAATGAGAAGCGCTCTCAATCTCTCTTGCATACTGCTGTTCTTAAACTACCTATGTATTGGTTGAATTTTCCCCGGTTCAGCTGGATATTTTCTGGTTGGATTGTGTGTGCGTGCGCGTGGTGCCGATTAAATTCTGGCTGTTGAATGAATGGTGCCGATTAAATTCAGGCTGATAATTATTTGGTGCCGATTGAATTCTGGCTGAGGAATGTTTTGTGCCGATTGAATTCTGGCCGTCGATTTAATGATGCCGATTAAATTCAGGCAATTAGTGATTTGATAAATAAGAAAAAAGATAGCTTAAATGTGTGTTAGAGTGGAACGGTCTCTTTAAGAGATTTTGTTTTGATTTCTTTTAACAGTGAATAAATTTTCAAAATGACGGGTCCTCCGCTAGATGGAGCTGGACAGGTTCCTCCGGTGCCGTCACCGGTCTTCAGTCCAGCCTCGTACAACCTGCCCAACTTCAAATACATACATCTTCCGCCGTCTGAAGTTCGTAATGCGTGGATTTCATGGATACGATGGTTCGAGAGTATTATGGCCGCAGCTGGGGTCATCGACAGTCTAACCAAGAAGATGCAACTCATGGCAATGGGTGGTGCAGAACTGCAGTCGGCATATTACGGCTTGCCGAACGTAGAACCGGTTGGACCGACCGTAACGCCGTACGAAGACGCCAAGGAGAAGTTAGATCAACATTTTTCACCGAAACATCACGACAGTTTTGAGCGGTTCTTATTTTGGTCGATGCATCCTGCGGAAGACGAGTCCATTGAAAAGTTTTGTCTTCGGGTCCAGCAAAAAGCCGAGAAGTGCTATTTTGGCAAAACCGACACCGAAAGTCGCCACATTGCGATTCTGGACAAAATCATCCAGTACTCTTCAGAGGAATTGAGACAAAAGCTGCTGGAAAAGGAAAAACTGACCCTCGACGATGCCATGAAAACCGTAAACGCTCATCAGTCGGTTCGTTACCAGGCCGAGAAGATGTCAAGCAACGTGACAAACAAAGCACCGACTCCAACGGTCGTCAACCGTATGTATGACGGCAACCGGAAAGATGGAGAGAGCTCTGGTTCACAACGCGGTTGCCGGCAGTGCGGCTACCCATCGCACCGAAACGGAGAATCGTGTCCAGCTGCCGACCGAAAGTGCCTCCGCTGCAATCATGTAGGTCATTTCCGATCTGTCTGTACAACCCGTTTTCCATCAAACGATGTAAGTAACTTAAATCTTATTATTCTTGAAAAGCGACTGACGAAATCTGTATTAGGTGCCAAACGATCGGAAGCGCAAACCGGTTTTCCAAAACCGGAATCAACAAGCTCCAGCAAGAGCTCCAGCAAAACGGTATCGTTCCGATTCGAGCCGTAACGCATTTCGTGTCGAAGAATACTCCTCCGATTGCGAAACCGAAGATCTCCCTTGCTATAATGTTGGGGAAGCCGATGATGAACTGATTAAGTGTCGCGTCGGAGGGGTTGATGTTGTCATGTTGATTGACTCTGGCTCGAAACATAATCTTATCGACGATACGACATGGAAGCTGATGAAACTCAGAGATGTGCGCATATCCAACGAGAGGACCGACTCCCACAAACGATTTTTAGCTTACGGAAGAGTTCCGTTGAAACTAATAACAGCATTTGATGCGAATCTTGAGATAGATGATAACGGACACACCCTGGAAACTAAAACTTCGTTCTTCGTTATCGAGAAGGGTCAACAACCGTTGATGGGCAAAGAGACTGCTCAAAAATTGGGCGTTTTGAAGATCGGGTTGCCCAGCACCCACCAACATTCTGTGCACAGGGTCAAGACAAACAGCAATGCATTTCCTAAAATGAAAGGCATCACGGTTACGCTTCCGATCGACCGCAGCGTTCCCCCGGTCATTCAACCATTGCGAAGATGTCCTATTCCGCTACTGGACAAGGTCAAATCAAAAATTGACGAACTCTTGGAGATGGACATTATCGAGAGAGTGACCCGGCCGACCTCGTGGGTTTCTCCGTTAGTTCCGATCCTCAAAGAGAACGGCGAGCTTCGGCTTTGTATTGATATGCGACGGGCTAACCAGGCAATCCAGCGGTTGAATCACCCATTGCCGGTGTTCGAGGATTTTTTGCCCAAATTCCGGAACGCCAAGCTTTTCACTACTCTTGACATTCGTCAAGCATTCCATCAAGTTGAGTTGAGCCATGACTGTCGGGACATCACAACCTTCGTCACAAATTGGGGACTGTTTCGTTATACTCGGTTGCTTTTTGGAGTAAATGCGGCCCCGGAATTGTTCCAAAATCTCATGGAAAGCATATTGGCTGACTGCGTTAACGTTGCCGTCTTTATTGACGATATCGTTATCTTTGGCGCTACTGAAGGAGAACACGACGCTGCAGTTAAGGGAGTTTTATTGGTCCTGAAGCGCTATGGAATCCTGCTCAACGACCATAAGTGCAAGTTCAAACAACATGAAATCCGATTTCTTGGGCACAAGCTATCATCTAACGGGGTGTCACCAGCTGACGAGAAAGTCAAGTCAATTCTCCAGTTCAGACCACCAAAGACGAAAGAGGAACTACGCAGCTTCTTGGGGCTTGTTACGTATGTTTCCAGGTTCATACCTAATCTGGCTAATCAGAACGCTCTGCTACGAGCCTTGCTGAAGCAAGAATCGCCATTCGCGTGGAAGGTTGAGCACCAAGGAGAATTCGATCGGCTGAAGAGAGTTATTGGATCTGCACAACATCTTGGTTTCTACGACCCTCAGGATAGAACTTTACTTGTCACGGATGCATCTGGAGAAGGACTTGGAGCTGTCCTCATTCAATTCAAGGGTAGTACGCCTCGTATCATCAGTTACGCATCTAAAAGTTTGACGGATTGCGAAAAAACGTACCCAGCGATTGAAAAAGAGGCGTTGGGCATTGTTTGGGGCGTGGAAAAGTTCAAAATGTATCTATTGGGAATCAACTTTGAGCTTGAAACAGACCATCGACCACTTGAAACACTCTTTACGGCTACATCCCGGCCTACTGCCAGGATAGAGCGATGGCTGCTAAGGATACAAGCATTCAAGTTCAGGGTTGTGTACCGCAGAGGATCAGCGAACTTAGCCGACTGCCTCTCCAGATTGGGATCACATGTCGCCGACCAGTGGACGGATGAAACGGAAGTTTACATTAGGCGTATTGTTGCAGTATCGCTGTCGACGTTCGCAGACTGTGACGATTGCTGCACTTTCGACGTCGAAACGGAGATATTTATCAGGACCATTCAGGAAAGCGCGGCCATTGATATTGAAGAGGTGATTCAAGCCACGATGTCTGATAACGAGATGAGGAAACTCAAGGAGTGTGTACAATCTGGAAAATGGGACAACGCAGAAATGAAGCAGTACGCTTTGTTTCGCACCGAATACACTGTTGCTAACAATCTCATCATGCGAGGAAATAAATTGGTGATTCCAGCAGGCCTACGACATCGGATGTGTCAACTTGCTCACGAGGGCCATCCCGGGGAGAGCAAGATGAAAACGCGACTTCGCGATCGTTGTTGGTGGCCGGGAATTGATACGGATGCGGTTCAAACGTGTAAGTCATGCGAAGGTTGTAGATTAGTTCAAGTTCCCGATGCACCTGAGCCGATGTCGCGCCGCTCGTTACCTGAGAAGGCTTGGGTCGATGTAGCTTTGGACTTCCTGGGGCCTATGCCTGGTGGAGAGTACGTGCTCGTGGTTATCGACTACTATAGCAGATATACAGAACTGGCGGTTATGAACAAAATTACGGCAAGGGAAACGATCAACCAGCTCAAACGAATGTTTCGCGTATGGGGCCCGCCCAGAACTATCACATTGGATAATGCGAAACAATTCGTTTCGACGGAGCTCCATGAGTATTGTCAACTGAACGGGATTCACCTTAACCACACCACTCCTTACTGGCCACAGGCCAACGGCGAAGTCGAAAGACAAAATCGATCGCTATTGAAGAGAATGAAGATCGCCAATGCGTTGTACGGAGAGTGGAAGAATGAGCTCGATCGATATCTGGAAATGTACAACAACACACCTCACTCCGTGACAGGAAAAAGCCCAAATGAGCTGCTTCAGAACCGGCGTTTGCGCTCAAAAATGCCTCATGTTGATGATCTGGCGACCACACCACCGAGTACAGAGTTCCGCGACAAAGATCACGAGAAAAAGATCATGGGAAAAGAGAGGGAAGACGCTAAGCGTATGGCTAAGCCTAGCAACATCGAGATCGGCGATAACGTTTTAATGAAAAATCTTCTCCCAGCAAATAAGCTATCAACTAACTTCTTGAAGGAGAAGTTTATGGTGATTGGCAGAAACGGATCAAATGTCACGATCGAATCAGTTGATTCTGGTCGTACCTACGACAGGAACACATCGCACTTGAAAAAGGTCGTCGATGCTCCATCGAACACTGGCAGCGAGCCGGAGTTGATTGTGGAGGATGGTGAGGTTTTGCACCGAACTGATGCTGAAATAATCGACGATCGAGCAGATCCAGATCAAAATGAACCACTTCCGGAAGAAGGATTATCTAGGCGATCGAGCCGAACTCGCCAAATCCCGCAGAGATACCGTTGAGTTTTGGGAACCCCATGATGTAACTATGTTATAATAAATAGACTAGAACCGTATTAGTTGTTCATTAATTTAAATAAAGAAAAGAAAGAAAAAAACTTAAACTTTACAAAAGAGGGGATGTGATAGGAACGACCCACAGTTGCATGTGTGTGCGGTGGCAGCATCACGATCCTCATGTGAGAGAGCGAGCGTCTGAGCTTGCTTGCTGTGTGCTGTACCGAACACTTCAGTCTCCGTGTGACCGCGCGCTAGCTACCACAGCTATCATTGGAGAGATGATCGGAATCTCGGTAGAATGTCAAACGACCGCTCTCTAGTCGATTTTTCTCCTGGAGGGAAGTCAATGATTGTGTGAGTGTCTTTGCGTAGCACTCATTCCTTTGTGTGTGAAACGAACGAAAGCAGAATGTAGAAATCAGGTTGTCGTGTTGAAGACGATTGGAGTGTTCTGTCAGCTATCACAAAAAAGTCGAAATTTCGCAAGCCCTGGCAGTAGTGACCTGTAACAGGTCACTACTGCCTTCATCCGTTGATGTTGGTTGGTTTTCCCCCGGTTGCTGACTGAAGCCAGGAGGTGTTGTATTCTCTGCAACTTTTTGCCGCTGATTCAACGGCAATGGCTGCAGATTTGGAACCACTCGAACAGATCCCGCTCCAGGTGACGCCAAAGCAGGAAAATCCACCGTCCGTGAAAGTTTGTGTTGGTGCCTCGTCGTCGCTTGCTGCCGAATTTTTACAAACTCAGCTCGTTTTGGGCTGCTTCGATTCTTGGTCGAATGGTCGCCACCGCAATTGAAGCATTTCGCTTCGATGTTCTCGTTGATTGTGTTGCAAGCTTGAGTTTTGTGCTCACCTCCGCAGGTTGCACAACGACTCTTGATGAAACAGTTCCTTCCACCGTGTCCAAACTGCAAGCAGTTCGAACATTGTGTCACGTCACAACGTTCCCAAGTCAAGATGATGTTGAAAATTGCCCGAACTGCTTTCAGCGCAGACGGTGTTGTCGATCCTTTCTCGAGATGAACCAGGTACAGTTGATCACGATACTTGACGTCCTTGTTGTGTCTCGTCATCTTGAAGACTTCGATCACGTTCAACTTAAGAGTTTTGAGCTCTTCTTTCAGCACACTCACATCCATATCGTACAGGCCTCGGAGGACCTGTTTCATGGGGCGTTTACCTGGATCGTCATGGCTGTAGTATTCAATCTTTGTGTTGCTCAGGTAAACCCGAACGTAGTTGTAATCCTTTCTGGTAGCCACTTTCGCACCGAATCCGAGGACGATGTTTTCACAAAAATGGGTGGCAACTTTTCTCGTCGTTCAAATTCTTCCTTCTCGCTCACGTCCACAGGGAGGATAGCGAACAGGTTTCCAGACGAATTTTGAGCGTCGTTGCTCAAACTGCCTGGCTTTGCAGGTAGCGCTTCGACATTCTTTAGCTTCTTCAAATCTGCCGATCCTGCTGGAGAGGACCGCCTCTTTTTCTTTCCGTGAGGCATATTTTGCACTTTTTAGCACTTTTTTTGGTTTGTGAGGGACGCACGTCTGACTCGCTTCTCTACAGATCGCAGACATTATAGCATGTCAATACGAGTCCGTCGAACAAGAAACACTGTTGGATGACTTGTTTTTACCATATAGTTGTATTTGAGCATCACTTTAATTTCATTTGACCCAATGCCACCTCCTCTAAGGGGTGAAATTGGGTCAATTTTCATACTATTGGCATTGTTTTTTTTTAATTTTTCTACAAAATTTCCATTCAAAATACTATTTTGTTAATGAATTTTTGTCCACTTTTTGACCATCATCTCTTATATTTTAAGTAAAAATAAGTGTACAGAATTTCCAACACGGTGTATTTTTCCAAGAACATGAAGATAAAAAAATCGGCAAGTCGTATATTTGGCACCGTAAAAGAAAGGCTCTTTCCCGACATTTTGCGGGGTATACCGAAAAATTACGTCAGGCTAATTAAATCCAGAAATTTTGAAGAAATTCTATTTTTATTCTGCCAAAATGGGCATATGTCTATATTGAACCAATCGGGTAATACACAGCTAGAAATCTGCCAAATATTGTTAGAAACAATTTTAGTTTTAGGTCAAATAATTTTCAAATTTGTAATTTAGAGTCTCTCAAGGCATGTTCATAAGAAATTTGATGGATATGTACATAAATCCATCGATGTTGTGCGACTTTTCTAAAGAAATAACCCATAAAATCGAAAAAAAATCTTAAAGACAAAGTTACTCTAGACCCCTGGACGATTTATTTCAGTAAATCCCGTAAAATATCGATGAAGAGCCCTTCTTTCAAATCAGACTTGCCGATTTTTTTTTATCAAATCAATATCAGACTTGCCGATTTTTTTTAATCTAACTTTTGTTCTACAAAATACACTGTGATCCCAGTCTCGATTATCTGACGTTTTGGCCATGAGCAATGTTCCCCGAAATCCGGAAATGGATTTTGTTTGTAATTTTTTATTACGCTCAAACTTTGTGGGGCCTTTTTTTCGACCAAAGAAACCAAATCATACAAATTTTAGCAGCGATCCATACAAAAATGGTACGCAAATCTCAATTGATTTGGTGTCTTCTTCAAAGTTTAAGGTATTGATGGAGACTTAACAAAGAAGCAAGCACCAAACGGATTGTTGACCTATCTTAAGACTCCCAACCGCTTCAGGCAAATCAGGTATCAGAAAGTTTTTTAATATGAGAAGAATACAACATGTTTTATAACCTTCAGACGATCGACTGGTTAGAGTCCTCAATCCAAAACTGTGATTTCGAATCCCACCTGATTCATTTTCGTTTTTGTTCATATTCAAAGTTCAAATTCTTCCTCCCCTGTCGATTCAGAATTGTGTTGTTGTTCGAACACTCAGTGCTCAAACTCAACCCAATTACGAGTCATCTCTGCGATACGGCTTTACGCAGTAGGCCTGGCCGCTTTAACGCTTGTGATGTTTCAATGCATTTCGATGCAAAGGCGCACTACAAATGTTAATAAATGACAAGAAGAGTGCTAGGCGTCATCTAACCTAAGGCACTCTCCAGGATCCCTTCGAAAGATTGGCTGCGCTAGGGTCTGATTAGATTAGATTAGATATTCAAAGTTCAAATTCCAAAGATACCGACCGGAATTTGATCCCTGAACCCCTGAACCACGGAGCCAATTACTGAGGTAAGGCTATAATCCTGCTCTAAAAATGAATATTTTACATGAAGCTCATAGACCCACCTTCACGTATACCTATCGACTCAGAATCGAAATCTGAATAGAAAGCCTGTCTATCTGTGTGCATGTGTGCGTATACTTTTTTTCTGAATAGTACAACTTTGCCGAAGACGCCAAATCGATCAGAAAATTCCTTCAAGAGATTCATATTTTCGAATTTACGTACCGTGTTGTTGTATGGACAGTAGGGTGCCCGGAAAAAAACGACCCCGTGCTCCACAAGCAAAAAACTGTTTGATTCCCGAGGCTTAGGCCGGTGAAAAACATATTTTCATGAAAAAAGACTTTTACAAATTGCTTAAAACTTTCCCAAGATCAAGCTAAACAGCTTTGGTCTGTTGGATAAAGTTTTAGTGTGCAAAATTTTCCTAATAATCTTACTTTGGTGAATTCAAATTGTATATTTTTAACCCTCTGTGTTTTACTTTTTGTATGGACCATGCTTAAAGCCAAAAAAAACAATTAAAAAATGTTCAATACAAACATGCAATTTGTTATGACTGGGGGTGATGGAACTGCCCTTGTTTTTGGAACATGTTGACAGATTACCAAAAAAATTGTATGCCATTTTGTTCAGTAAATAACACATTTTGCAATGAAAAGTTCAGCTGCTTTTTTCTGGTGTCATCTAGTATCCTTGGAAACGAACTTGATTTTCAATAAATGTGAATCGAAGATTTTTTTAACTTTTATTTTTTAAAGGGCTAAAACGGTAAAAAAATGTGGAAGGTATAATTTTGGAAGGATGAATATTAACTCTTTTATGATGTAATTTTACCTCAATTTGAAGGAAAAAGTGACATGACACCAGAAAAGTGGTGAAATTACACATTTTCAGAGGTTAAATTAGACAGGATTTTTTTTTATTCTACATAACTTTTTTTGCTTTGTTTTTGTCTTTATAATACAACTGTTTGGTCCACTTTAATCAGAAAATCCGTGTCCACCATTTTCCTAAGAACTCTTCGTATTCACTAATTCGTCCGAAACACGAGGCATAGATACTTTCTCGCACAAAGCCGCGTGGTCTGGCGGAAAACCGCTCAACAAGCAGTGATAAATGGCTTAAGATTTCGCCGATTCGATTGGCCCTCCGAGACTTCCTACCTACCGACCTACCTCCCGACCACCGTTCGACACCGGGTTTGATCCAGCGAGGCGCGCCCCCGTAATTGGTTTTATCGACGTTCAAAACGGGATTAGGCATTTCTTCGATATCTTCGCTCGGCTGGGAAACGTTCCAAGTGCGTACACATTCGGTACATCGTCAGGGTGTCGACTCGAGGTTTACTTTTTGTTTTGTGTGGGAACTGTTGGGTTGGAACTCCGCAATGTTTTTTTGAATTTTCGATCAATGATTCTCAAATTTTAAGTATTTTTTACAGTAAACATTTACAGCTCTAAAACTATTTCTGAAACTGCACCTAATTTTAGCTAAAGACAGTGGCATTTTTCGAGACGAGATTTGTCTGATCACGCCTGACGACGGACGGGGAAGTAAATGTTGGCCCCGGTCTAACCTAGAGGTTAGATTGTTAGCTCAATCCAGGTGTAGGAGTGTCGTCTCCCTGGGTCTTGTCTCGGTGGAGTTGCTGGTAGGCAGTTGGACTAACAATCCAAAGGTCGTCAGTTCGAATCCCGGAGTTGATGGAAGCTAAGGTGTAAAAAGAGGTTAGCAATTGCCTCAACAACCAAGCCATCGGACACCAAGTTTTGAGTAGGAATGTCACAGTCGAGAACGCCAAGGGAATGAGGTAGCGCGAACCATTTTATTTTGTTAGCTTACAGGTTCAGTGAGGTCGCCCAAGAATTGCATCGCAAACAAAAACTAATTCAAATTTTGTGAAATTTCCCTCAAAAATCTACACCATGTTCAAATTCAGACAAGGGATGGGAACACGTGAATCGGCAATCGTGGCGGTGTGGCGCAGTCTGGCAAGGCTTGCGGAGCAGAAGACGAACGAATAAAAAGCAGGATCATCCTCCCCCAGGTGGGCCCCACCGCACCAAAGGCAATCCGGGGGGCACATTTGTGCGTTTGGTTTGTTTTTCAACAGTACACCAGCAGGGGGGGCTGCGGGGACGTTTGAAGAGGAGGTCATGTTTGTTGGTGTGTCTCTTTGCACGGGCTCTATGTGTGTGGAGTGCGGTTTATCCTAATCTCATTTCCCAAGGCACTCATATATATGTATCGTTCTGCATAGCCTCAAAATGTTGTCGGAGAGCGGAGTCCTGGTCCGTTGTATTGCAAGAGGTGGTCACGGATCCGAAGCCGGGACACTGCCGGGGCCAAAAGGATGCGAGCTCCGGATAAGTACGGCGATTACGTTAGGCATTCCCGACGCACACATACACAAATACATGTGCAGAGAAAGCAGCTGGCAGCCATGGCTGATCAAAGAGATACCGCTATGCTTTGGGCAAATATCCTTTCGGTTGGTTTGGGCGCCAACAACGACCTAGCCTGGGCCAACTGAAAGCCAGTCTACCCCGCTGGATTAGTCATATTAAGCGAGGGCTTTTTATTTTTAAATTCTTATTACTAGCCGACCTTAGCACTGGTGATACAGGGAACGGGTTAATTCCTCGGGATGCATATAAATGGCCTTCTTTTAAATTTGGGATTAATTCGTGCTGCTGTAGGATTTCGTCGCCTCGCCGAAGTTAAACTCAGTTCAGTGTATTGCCGCGGAGCTTAACCTGAATTTAAATTTAGGGAAGCTTTCCAAAAAATGCGACGATTTAATGTCAACATTTAAAAATGTCTTTTTTAAATTCAAAACCAAGTTTGAATCATAAATCACGAGCTTATCAAACGATCGCTAATTCATCGATAAACTTTCCTACTTCAATGGAGAAAAAGTTTTTAATGTCACTTTGATTTTAACGAAAAATGTATTGAACAGATTGATGTGAAAATAATGTTTGATCGGAAGGCAAGCCAACGAAGGAATTCTGGAGAACCGCGGTCGAATGAATAATATATTTAAATCTCTAGGTAGCTATCTTTCCGCGGGCGTCTGCCTAAGATTTTACACGGTCACATCACTGCTACTCGTGAATCCTGACCTAAAACCCATCTACTAACCCCCTCAAAACTCATGTGATACTTTGTCGGAGATGCAGTCGATAGGGCGGTCTCTTTCACTCAAGTATCGGACTAACATTCCCATCCACGACCCCGTGACCTTATCACTGGTCGTGGCCAGCGCCGGTATTGATCAGCATGATAAGGGCCTTTGAGAAGTTACGAAGCGAGGAAAGATAGTACCCACTCATCTTCCACGGCTCGTGGATGTAACTTCTGAAGGTCCAATAACGGAGAAGCAACAGGTTATTTTTTTGCTTAAAAAAATCTTTAATAAATATTGTCTTTCATTGAGAAGTTTTAAAATTGTGTTTGGCAACATTTTGGTTACTGAACATTATTTTGCAACGTGAAGAACTAAAATCGTTTTAAGCTATTTGGAGATAATATCACTCGAATAACCATCGATTGTGTACTATCTTGAGACACGTCTGCTGTAAAAAGATAGGACGTGTCACAAGAATAGCACACAAGTGACGAAATGAAAATCTGAATTCGGCTTCTTAGACCCACCTTGATGTATACATATCGACTCAGAATCAAATTCTTAGCAAATGTATTTGTGTCCGATTTTTTCGGCACTGGCTGAACCAATTTTGACCGTTTTGATCACATTTGATCATTGGCTTTGATCATCCAAATTTCACAGTGGCGAGTTGGCCGTGCGGGTTGGGGCGCGGACTTAGTAAGCTAGATATAACTATCGCAGGTTTGATACTTTTTAGGATTACAGATATTTTTTCCTAGCGTCTGCCAGATGTAAATTTACACAATATTAGAGGTAAAATTAAAGCTTTTTTCTGACATATAAAATGTACCCCTTTTTAGATGTAATTTTATCATGCTTTTTTTACTGTGTATCAAAAGTTATGAGTATATGAATTATGAAGTATATTTAGAGAACATTTGTAGGTCCAACATTGCCATTTTAGAAATTTTAAACTATATTTGTGATTGCAGTTTAACCCTCTACTGCCCAAATTTTTTTTCGAAAATTTTTATTTTTTCCGTGTTTAGGAAGTCATTTTGAGCAACTTTTGTTCTACGAAAAACTTTACATCTCTTGTTTTATGTTTTTTTTTTGGTTCCTTTACTTGTTTTTATAATTTGCATTTATCTTGTTTAGTTTTTGTTTGTTTTTTGGTAGTATTTGGCCTATTCTACCACCTCCTATCATTACATTTTGCCTATCAATTTTTTTCATGTTTTTCAGTCACTTTTTTGATTTTTTGCTTTCTTTTCATGCTTTCTGCTATGAAATTGCATCAGTATCATTTAAATTGTAAAAAATACGTAGAGGCATAGTCTGGGACACTAGAAAAATTACTGAATACTTCTTTTTACTTAAAATATAGGAAATGTTAGTAAAAAACACGATTTAATCCCACCTGGGGCCTTTCCTACAAAAGGAAGATAACTGCAGTTGATTTTTTATTTTCAAAGAAATAGCAAAATAAAGAATGGTTCATTCATGAATCAATTCAAAACTCTACATGATTTTTTTCATAAAACTGAAAAGCGCTGGTTTTTGCCTCATTTGCTATGGCCGGGTGTAAGCTGTGCTCGCACACAAGCATTTTCGATTTTTAAAATCAGAACAAATTATTTGTGAGGCAGAGAATTAGCTCACTATTTGCGATGTTCGTAATGTTTTCTGCCTATCGCTAAATTGTTTGTATTCTCTGAGTGTTTTTTGCACTTTTCAAAATATCAAGAATTAACGAGAAAACAAAATAACTCCGTCTTGCTCCAGAGCGTTAAAGTGGTTACAAAATGACTGGCAGAAAGTGTTTCCACACCCGAGAATTTGCCGTGTTGTAAACGATGTAACGGTAAAGCCGCATAAATGTTCTTGAAAGCTTTGAAACGCCTACTGGAGTTCACTAAACTGACATTTAGGCGTTAGACAAAATTGTGAGCTTTTAATAAGCAAGCCAGAAAATTATGTACATAGTATGCATTTAGGCGTTTTTGGGTTTGGGAAGCATACTGCGACTGAGCACTCGGTGAGACTTCACTACGACAAACGCACGCTGGGTTCATTGCCGACGAGCCGATAAGATGAACTAAAATACTAACACACAAAAAGGCTCGTACCGAAGCTAGAAAACCAAACCCGCGATGTGCGTTGTCACTGGCGCATGGGAAGCTTGGACGCTCGCCAGAAATTCGTTCACTCAGAGATCGATCAGAGAATGAGCAAAACAAAAAAGAAAGGCAAAAGAATAAACATGGGGCTTCAGAACGGATAACTGCTTGCGTTGTGTTTACGTTCGCTGAAGCTTGGCATAGATAATCATGAAAGGCGATGTGTGATGAACGAGCAATCGATAAAGCAACTTGCACTAAAAGGGGGTAATCTAGTATCAAAACTCTATACGCGCCAGCATCACGCGCCAGCATTGCTCGCGTCTGCATGTGAAGCTCAACTTGACAACTTGTCGGCGAGGCGACGGAAATCGATCGTCCATGATTTTTTGCAGATTTTTCGAATGAATATTTCTCGAGAAATGATTTGGGAACGAAGCTGAATTTGGCGTCGGAGCCAAAAGCAAACCGTATACCTTTCTTTAGTAAGAAAGGCAAAAATGGAAATTTTCTAAAATCTGAACGGTAAATCCGAATGAGGTCAAATTTGTTTCAGAACCTCGATTATGGTCTAGATTATGATATGGAGAAAAAAAAATAGATAAAATGCCGAAGGAATAGTTTTGGCATTTGGTGAAAGTTGGCTTTTACCTTTTTTAGGGGTTTTTCCCCCTCACAGTGAATTAGTCCTCAAGCTGAAAATCAAGAACCACATTACCGACATGGATGAAAATTTGGGAGGATGTAGGACTCGAAAAATGCAATTTTTTGGATAAATAAACGATTTCAATACTTCAATTTTCGACCGAATTTTTATTTGAGAAGCCGCCTGATCAGGTGAAAACACACTCCGAGTCCCCTTAAAAAATGGATAAATTCAAATTTGGTATGAAACTGGTTCAGGTTCAGCACATCCCCTTTCAAATGCGCCCAAGAGAGCTTAAATCCATAATGTGGGCTCTGAGAAACCCCCTACCAAAAAATTTAGCACTTTTTTACCACACACGGACGTCACGCATGCTCTACAGTAAATTAAGCGCCAAAATTCGGATATTGGAGATAGACCAATTCAGATTTTTCGAATGAATATTTCTCGAGAAATGATTTGGGAACGAAGCTGAATTTGGCGTTGGAGCCAAAAGCAAACCCAATACCTTTCTTTAGTGAGAAAGGCAAAAACACAGCCAAAGTTGACCCCTAAAAATTACATTTTTAAAAACATTGGCAAAGTCACATAAAACAAGTAAAACTTCCAACCCATAATTTTTTCTTTTTTGAAAGATCAAAAATTGGTTGAAAAATTGATTTTTGGTGATTTTTTTAATCGAACCCCGTCTAAAGGCAGGGTTGGGTTTTAGAGGGTTAAGAATTGATATCATCGGTTTTGCATTGAAAAAACATTTCATGAATTTAAACAATTTACAAAAATCCTAAGATTCCTAAAACATTTTTGATTGCTACAGAGTTCATTGCAGATTTAATGATAATTCATGTTTCATTTTTATTTATTTATCCATTTTCCAAATGTACACCATTATTCTCTCTCTATCTTTCACTCTCTCTCTCTCTCGAACATCGCAAACAGCAAAGCATCTTAAAGATTTTCCAGATTCAACTCCTCCATCCAGCAAACCAGAACGGTGGCGACGTCGTGTATTCTCAAGCTTTGTGCACCAAATCGTAAACGAGACACACAGTTGTAAAACGATAATTTTGATAAATTTTCATGTGTGTTTTCAGCATATTTTTGAAATACATTGTAATATGCATTTTATCCATTTTGAATGTTATTTTACACAGTTCTTTAAGGAATATTTACACACGTTTTTATTGCGAATGACGAATTCATTCAAAAAAAGATAGATTTACCACCATATTATTTCCTGTGCAGAGGAAGGATAAAATCGAACTCTTCACCGAACAACATCTCGTGTATCGCATTCTGCCAGTGCAAACCAAAAAAAAACCCAGAAGACATCGTAACTGGGAGAAACTCTGGGACACACCACACCGGCTTGGAAGTTGTATTTTCTCGTTAAATTTTTTATGGCTCACGACGACGACGGTGGCGCTCTCCTGTGCCATTGTTGGGTTGGTTTTCCTGAACTTGGTTGAAAAAAGCAAAGAAAAATGGCAAAGAAACAGTTTCTGTCGGAGAGGGTTGCTGGGTCTGTTGGAGATTTTTTTTTTTCGTTTCTCAACCCAACGTTTTCCGCTTTTCCACTTTTGAGAGTTGGTTAGTTGCTTGGTTTACGCTGGTAAGTATATTTGTGCATTAACTCGCTTTATGTGTTTCTTGGAGTGAATTTTATTGAACTGCCAGGCAGGTTGGTTCCGGGCGGGCGCAATGGGTGTGTTGAGGATTCACATGTATGTGCTCTGTCATTTAAAAAGTGTACGTACAACTCATTTTATGTTCACTTAAAATTCGTTGAATACCGAAAAGAAACTCATTTCGAGTATTTTTTTTTTGTAAATGAGTGCTTAAGGTACTTAAACCAAGGATACACGAACGCATTATACTGAGTTTGGTATATTAAAGATCAATGTAGTAGGTCAAGAAGCATTTTGCAACCAGTTTCAACCAAAACTTTTTTTTTGTAAAATCGCGATAACTCGTGATTGTCTTATTTAAAAAAAATATATTTAAAAAATATTGTCTGCTCTACCATTGCACTGCAAAATATTGAATGAAAAATGTTGTTCTAAATGAAAACATGACCTTTCTGAGAAACAAAAAGAAAAGGTTGGAAATCTAATTTTGTATATTTTTTTTCGGTGAAAATACGTTTTATTCTGAATTTTGAGTACGCCATCAATTCGGGCGTTATAAAAGTTCATCTTTCACCAAATTTCTAAACCTACTATTGAAAAACACGTATATTTTCGAATGTTCAAAAATGGAAGGGATCGTACTGCCCCTCCGTAACGAGATACCCGAGCAGACGGAAATAACTGGGGAATATTTTTTTTTGATATTTGAAAATACTAGGTCAATAACATTTAATGTTATTTATAACAAGATTTGTGATTCGTCGTTATGATTTTTTTATTGGATTGTTATTGTAATAATAATAGACTTATAACATTTTTAGTTATTCTTCGAACAAATCCAAACTAAACTAATCCGATCATCCCAATAACAGTTGGAGGTATTCTTCCACAACAAAAAATGTTATTCTAAAGTTGTTTTGGCTTTCAACAAATACCAGACCAATAACAAATTTCGTTATGAAAACAAATACTGTTATTAAACCCTTATGCAAAAGTGGATTTTTCAAGAAGATTCCATAACACTTTCTGTTTTTTAACAGTATTTGTTATTGAAATGGTATGAATTTTGTTATTACCGTCTACCCGTGTATCGAAATATGGATCTTGGATTCGTGATCTGGGACAAAAGTTATCCCTTTGGACAAAGTTTCACGCAAAACGAAGTAGGTTCGAGGCAACTGTTGTATGTGGAGTTGAATTCCCATTTATTTTGATGGAGGTGCACGATCATTCACAAAATTTCGTTTTAGGTGAAGATTCAAAATGTATCGTGCGCCTCCTTTGATTTAAATGGACAACTTCAAAATTGGTTTTTTTTTTGCAATAATAATTTCTTTCAGTCATCCCTTGTTTTTTTTTTTGAATTAAAAAAAATAGCTTGAGATGAAATTTTAAGATATTTCAACAACATTCTCCATGTTTGAATTAAATTCTTATAATTTCTATATTGATATTTTAGAACTTTTCGTTAAATAGTTAAATTTATGAAGAACTTGGATTGGTGTCTAAAAATTTACAAAAAAAAAACACTAAATTAAAATTTCTTATAGTTTCAACTGTGTAAACTTCAAATTGAAGTTTTTTTTTCAATTTTCTTTTTTTTTAAATAAGCAATCAAATACTAATGTGTTTTCCAAATCAACTTTTTGCAAATATTAAAAAAAAATTGTCACAAAATGAGTCCAGAAATTGGGGAGCAAAACAAAAATTTATTCATAAGCTTTGGATATCGAAGAATAACGAATTCAAAATGTTTAAATATGTTTTTTTTTCACATTTAAATTTTGTGTGTGTTTAAAATTAGGCTGTTGCAAATATTTTTTAACCGGGACCGTGGTGTAGGGGTAAGCGTGGTTGCATCTCACCCAGTCGGCCTGGGTTCGATCCCAGAAGGTCCCGATGGCAAATTTTGAGACGAGATTTGTCTGATCACGCCTTCTGCGGACAGGGAAGTAAATGTTGGCCCCGGACTAACCTGAAAAGGTTAGGTCGATAGCTCAGTCCAGGTGTAGGAGTCGTCTCGCTGGGTCCTGTCTCAGTGAAGTCGCTTGTAAGCAGTTGGACTAACAATCCAAAGGTCATCAGTTCGAATCCCGGGATGGATGGACGCTAAGGTGTAAAAAGAGGTTTGCAATTGCCTCAACAATCAAGCCTTCGAACACCTAGTTTCAAGTAGGAATCTCGCAATCGAGAACGCCAAGGCAATTCTGTAGAGCGAACAATTTGATTTTTTTTTTTGAAATATTTTTTGAAGTTTATGTCCCTCGGCTCTGACCAAAGACGAGGGAGGGGAAATAAATAAAAAAATATTAAAATTGAAATTACAAGCCTAGGTTTCATTCATTTGGATGAAAAAAGTGTTTGAAAATGCAATAAACACATTTTTAAAAGTTATTTTGGTTTTTCATTCTTAAAATAAAGATACTTGAATCTTATTTGCAACATTACTTCTTTTATTTATTTACTTTAAAAGAATATAACACTGGTAGTACTTCTTTCAATGCATAACATCGACTATGTTTATTTATAACGGCATCACAAAAGAAAGTGAAATGATACCAAAAATCTTATAATGCAAATGATATGTTTTTCAAAAGAAACTCAAAACGCAATTTTCACCGAAAGAATATTTTTAATCGTACATATTCTTAATCAAACAAGTCTCGGGTGAGTTTTCAAAAAGCCGTAAGAGCCATCGTGACCTCCGACACTAATTTTCGTTTTTCTTCAAATTGCAACAATATTTCATTTGTTTTTAGTTTAGGGCACTTGAAGGACGTGTAGATGAACAATCTCAAGCATTTTTGAAATTGGTTTATTGTAAGTTGGTCGAATACCGATGTAAAAAGGGCTTTGTTTACCAATGGCTCTTACGGCTTTTTGAAAACTCACCCGAGATGTGTTTATGACAAACGCGGGCATAGCATACCCGAGCATACGGAAATAAAGTGGGCATAACATTTTTTGATATTTGAAAATACTAGGCCAATAACATTTTATGTTATTCATAAAAAGATTTGTTATTCGTCGTTATGATTTTTTTGTTATTGGATTGTTATGGTAATAACAGACTTATAACATTTTAAGTTATTCTTCGAACAAATCTTTGTTATTATTTTTTGTTATTTTAACAACTAATCCGATCATCCCAATAACAGTCGGAGGTATTTTTCCATAACAAAAAAATGTTATTGCAACGTTTTTTTTGAATTTCAACCAATATCAAACCAATAACAAATTTTGTTATGATAACATAAACTGCTATTAAGCCCTTATGCAAAAATGGATTTTCCATGTAGATTCCATAAGGCTTTTTGTTATTTTAACAATATTTGTTATTGAAATGGCATGAATTTAGTAATTACCGTCTGCCCGGGTAGCGGTGCAGGGAAGTTTGCCATTCAGCTTCTATGGGGTGACAGAGTCAGAGAAAGCTATGTTTACAACCACACCACTCAACCGCGAAAACCTTAGGTAGATAGCCATCGGCGTCGCGAACACTGAAAACTTTAAAAACGATATAAACGATGAATAGCTTAGAAAGCTTCTATTGGAATTTAATGTAAACTTTCGAAATCACGACAAATGAAGTCTGCTTTTAGGCGATTGGACAGGACAAAAGAAACTGAAAAGCTACGATATCTTACATGTTGTAGTAAACATCGGTAGACAAGCTACTACAAACGAGTTCATCTTGAGCCACAAAATATATGCGCCAGCATTCTCGCGCGAGTTTTTGAAGCTCAACTTGACAACTTGGCGACTTGGCGATGAAGCGTCGAAAATCGATGTAGTGTGATTTTTTAGCGATTTTTCCGATTAAAATGCATGCTAAATCGTCATATTTACGAAGATGAAAATGATGTCCAGCCATAAAGCAAAACCTATACCTTTCTTTAGTAAGAAAGGCAAAAAGTAAATCGTTCTAAAACTTGATCGGGATTGCCGATAGAATTAAAAAAAAAATTGCGAAATTTCACCACACACGGACATTACTCGATCTCCACGGAATTTATTTTCTCAAAATTCGAGGTTTGGAGATAGACGAGTTCTGTCAAGGTGAATCGATAGAGCTTCGAAAATCGATGCATTGTAATTTTTTGGCGATTTTTCCGATTAAAATGCATGCTGAAGATGTAAATGACGTCCAACCATAAAGTAAAATCTATTCCTTTCTTTAGTAAGAAAGGCAAAAAACGTGTTTACTTTTTCAACTTTTATCAAATGTTAATTCCGAACCGCTACCGCTTTAAAAAAATCCGATCGTGACGCAAAGCCAAAAGGTTGGGCACTCCTGCGCTAAAAAATTTGTTTTGCTAGCTCAAAATGGGTATTTTTCACAAGACGATTTTCCTATTTGGCCTCCCTTCACTTTCCATACAAAAATATCACGAAATTGAATAACATTCTTTCAAGCTTCTGAGAAAAATGAAGGTTTCTGAGTGTCATCAAAACATCTCCATTCCATATTAAGAAGACGATACCTCAGCAACTATTTTTACCAAAATGTGTGAAAAAATTATTTCGACAAAACCCAACTTCGTCTCCAGCTGGGCTTCGATCCAATAATTCGCTAAAAAATCATATTCTCAACCAAATTTTTGATCGGCAAAATGTTATGATAAGAAATACTCTTAAAATCTTAGAAAATTCAAGGTTTAAAAAACATTTTTTTTAAAGAAGCGGTGGAAAGGATATGGTAGAATAAGCCAAATACTATTAGAAACTAATCCAAACAAATATAATATTTCGTTGAATAAAACTTGCTATAAATGACATCTTGAACTATGAAAAAATGAAAAAAAATATGCAGTTGAGTATTAAGAGAAATATTTTCAAAATTCAAAAAAATATGTTGTTCGAAGATTCAGATAAAAAAAACTCATATGAACTTTCAAAAATACTTTAACCCTTAATTTACAAACTATCTTCTAAAATTTGCTAGACACAACGTTCCGCTGTCGCAATGCGGTAGTGTGTTCGGCTTGCCTGACCTGCTGCACGATTTCCACTAAGAGGGGGGCGGTCCAGTTCAATCTTCCGACACAGCGTGTCATCATCGCTCAAGCTTCTTGACTGTGAAATTTGAAAAGGAGAAATGGGGCAAAAGTAGGAAAGACCATTTCAAAACAAAAAAAAGAGTCTCCCTCCTGCTTTCTTTTGACATCCGCTCGGTGTTGCCTTGAACCGAATTAAATCGATAAATTCAGTGTGTTTCGTTGTTTCGGGTCCTTGTGCAAAAAAAAAAACAGGCAAAGCCATCCACAAACGACGACCCACTAACGGAGAGTCACACAAACTAGAACTCTACAGAAGAAAACAAATTCAAACCTCGGGTGCCCTCGAAAAGAAGACATTTGAGTTAATGTAGTCATAAAGAATTGACGGGCATGGTGTTTCCCCCTGTATCAGCTGGCAGGGCAATGAATCGCGTGACGTCGTTTGCGAGCGAACCCCTACTCGAACTCGCGCCAGAAGAAAATAACGGCTCACAGCTTGAGTGGCAGCAACCCTGCCGTGCCGTGCCGCGCGATTCAAGTCAAAGGCCAAAGGAGGGGAGGAGGGCGTTATCCTGACAGGAGGAGGCCACCAGTTCAGGATCAAAAGTCGACGCCATTGGCCTGCTCAAGTGTTTGGATCAACACAATCGGTAATTTCAACACTCTCCTCTTCGGTGGTTTGTCCTAGAAAAACACTGCATTTCTAGTTACACCTTGCTTATCCCTGCGCGAACAAAAAAAATAATTGCTCTGTTTTCTTTGTTTTTGTTGTATTGCTGATCAATTTCCGTTCTCATTTTCTTTTTTAAATTTTCCTTTTTGTATTACTATACATTCTGTGTATATTTGAGTTGGGATTTTCTGATCGTTTTGGTGTCTTCGGCATAATTGCAGAATTTTATGAAGACAAATTATAATTAAGTCAAACCAGAATAAAATTCCATTCAATTTCAAACTATGCACATTAGAGGGTTAAAATGCCTGAAGAAATAGACCCAAGTAAGAAGCGGAAACCAATTCACTGCGTCACTGAGCCTCGACTGGGACTGGTCGATGGTGTTTGGGATGAGAAGGCCTTTGCCAAGTGCCAGAAGGAACCAAGTCAGGTTATTGCATCTTCAAGGTACCGCACTCACACCAAATGTCACAGGTCAAATTCGTTAGCTGGTGAGTTTACTGCCAGCTCGTTCGTTGCCTGGTTTAACGACCAGGTGAAGTTATTCACTCCCCCTTTAAGTTTGTTGTTACAATCGTAACGCGGTGTAGCGTTTCGGGCTAGGATACAGAATTAGGTCATTTTATTCGTGTCAAGTAAATAGTGGTTATGTTAAGGAGTATCATGGAGCCTTTCACAAACCAAACGAAAGCCTTTTTTTAATTTGCCGTTGTGGACAGTCAATCGGACAAAAATTAGCTCCATTCGAACTTTTAGAAAATTATCTGAGAAAGATTTAATAGTCTGCTAAACTTAAAACAAAGAAATGCTTGACAGCTTTTTGGGTTCTTGGAGTTGAAGCCGTTAAAACTCGAATAGCCGGAGTTGGAGTCAGCTAAAGTTTGAGAACCTGGAGTCGCAATCAGAATCGGAATAATCTAAAAATTAACAAAAGTCATGAAAATAAAAAAAAATCGCGATCCAAACTTCTTTTTCACCTAATCCCCCATCCACCCCGGAATACGAGTTGACAACATTTAGATTGTGAGTCAAACTGTCGACCAGCAACTCTATCGATTCAGGTTTAACTAAGTTTTTTATCGCCCGGAGGGCTAAATAAACTTTGAAAAATATGTGCAACGGCCTTACTTGGAAACCAATATCATATTATGTTTGTAAATTCTTCAGACAATTTTACGTAACATATCCAAAAAAGGGTGAAGTTTCATCAACAGGATTCCAAGATATGATTAAAAACAAAAATGAAGTTTTTGACGAAAAAGGGAAAAAATATCTTTTTTTTGGGTACCAAAAGTTGCCTCTTTCGATGACGAAAATTTGTGTAGGGGAGTTTGGGGTAATATGGACAGTGGGGTAATTTGGACACTCCTTTAAAAATAACATTTTCTTCTAATCTAGTCTAATCTAATCTAATCTAATCTAATCTAATCTAATCAGACCCTAGCGCAGCCAATCTTTCGAAGGGATCCTGGAGAGTGCCTTAGGTTAGATGACGCCTAGCACTCTTCTTGTCATTTATTAACATTTGTAGTGCGCCATTGCATTGAAATGCATTGAGACATCACAAGCGTTAAAGCGGCCAGGCCTACTGCGTAAAGCCGTATCGCAGAGATGACTCGTAATTGGGTTGAGTTTGAGCACTGAGTGTTCGAACAACAACACAATTCTGAATCGACAGGGGAGGAAGAAGCGTGGGGACACACCACCATACGCTCCGAGATTTGGTTGTATTCGTTGGGAGCACCATGCTAAGAAGGTTTGGTACTCCGGGACCCTCTGGGATGGGACATTGTATTTCCACGAATGCCCTGGACTCTAATTGCCGAGGTTATAGCGCCACAACTCGCTCTCTGTAACAGTATTCCTAATTCCAGTCCTAGCTCACCAAGTCGTCATGGCCTAGTGGTTAGCATTTTTGCTTACCAATCCAAAGGACGGGGGATCGAACCCCGCCTCGAGCGACTTAGATTTTTCGTTCATATTCCTCATTTCAAATTTATGTGTTCTTAACTTTCTCGTTGGGAGCAGATGGGCATCGAACCCAGAACCATTCGCTTATAAAGCGAACACCGTAACCAGTTAGCCACGGCCGCTCCCCTTTAAAAATAACATTTTCTTCAGATATAAAGTTAAAACTTAAGTTCTAAAATATGAGGGTTTGGAAATATGGTTTTGCAGGGATTAGGGAAAATATACCCATTTTAATCACTCTAAGCCGTTCGACCAATTCTCATCACTTTTGCCGTTTTCCGCTATTAAATCGACATTTTCAGATGCATCAACAATGTAGAGTTGCTTGCTCACTTTTCTTTGAGCTATTTATTACTTTGGAACAGTCAAAAACACTTTATGAAAGCTGTAATTTATGATCAAAGTGCTGATAGGCCGATAATAGAAATAGGCTGAGAAAGGGTATAGTTCCTCTATATGACAAAAAAGTGGACAATTTTTGTTTAAGGGGGTTGCTTGGTACATATTAATAGTCTGGACCCGGTGCCTGCAATTCCCGTTACAGTTTATATAGAATTCCAATAAGATTGTAACAGAAAAATCAGGCATCGGGTCCAGACTGTTAATATTCTGCATTTTATTAACATACTATGGGGGTTATTTGTGTGGGTCTCGTGGCGCAGGGGTAGCGGCTTCGGCTGCCGATCCCGATGATGCTATGAGACGCGGGTTCGATTCCCGCCTTATCCACTGAGCTTCTATCGGATGGTGAAGTAAAACGTCGGTCCCGGTTTCTCCTGTCTCGTCAGAGGCGCTGGAGCAGAAATCCCACGTTAGAGGAAGGCCATGCCCCGGGGGGCGTAGTGCCAATAGTTTCGTTTCGTTTCGGGGGTTATTTGGACTTGGCGTCAAAATAAACACTTAATATTACATACTGCATGTACAATTTTTGCAAACACAAAAAAAAAGTTGCAACCGACGGGATTCAAACCCAGCACCAACAGTAAGGACTGGCGCTTTAAACCACTCGGCCATCAGACCGATGAAAAGTTGTAAGGATAAACGCATATTTGAGCTTGACATTTCGGTCAAGTAGGTTTCCCATACTGATGGGCTACATATTTCAGAGTGTAAAATCACATTAAATTGCATAAAATAATGCAATTTTTATTTTACACCCAGGCCTTTTACACGCAGCTGGATTACTACTTTTTTAGCTGTGTGGGGTAGTTTGGACATACCTGTCCAGGCAAAAAAAAAGTAACTTTCATGGTTGGTTGAGCTTTAAAAGCAGGGGTGCTCAAAGTTTTTAAAGGCCGGGCCAAATTTGAAGCTCAAATGAGCTTGCGGGCCAAATTTACAAAAAAAAACGATACTTAATCCACCTATAGGTGGTTGGTGCCTTCCTCACATTCATAAAGTCAATACATTCAGTAAAAATAGCAACATTCCCTTAACATGTTTAACAAATCTATTTTATTACTGATTTCTTTTGATAGGGTTCGCAGACCTTCAATTTTTATGGCTCATCGGCAAGGTCTGATAAAAAAACCTATCCAACGAAAGTTCACATGGAAGATTCAGACAATATTTTTATCACAATATCTCAGATCCGGCCTCCAGAAAGTATATAAATAACACTTAAGTGCCAATAACTTTTGATAGGGTTGTCAGATCCTTGATGTTTTAGTTCATTGTTCATTCGAAAGGTCTTTTAATTATCTAACTAACGATGGGTTGCATGATGGAAACGGACATAATTTTTACTGAAATATCTGAGATCCGGCCTCCAAAAAGTGTATAAATAACACTTAAGTGCTAATAACTTTTTATAGGGTTGTCAGATCCTTGATGTTTTAGGCTCATTTGAAAGGTCTTTCAATTATCTAACTAACGATGGGTCGCATGATGGACCCGGACATAATTTTTATTGAAATATCTGAGATCCGGCCTCCAAAAAGTGTATAAATAACACTTAAGTGCTAATAACTTTTTATAGGGTTGTCAGATCCTTGATGTTTTAGGCTCATTTGAAAGGTCTTTCAATTATCTAACTAACGATGGGTCGCATGATGGACCCGGACATAATTTTTATTGAAATATCTGAGATCCGGCCTCCAAAAAGTGTATAAATAACACTTAAGTGCTAATAACTTTTGATAGGATTGTCAGATCTTCAATGTTTTGGGCTCATTGGAAAGGTCTTTTTAATACCTTTCTGAAAATGTATAACATGATAGGGTTTCTTGCAAAAACCACCCTTTTTACAATCTTCCGGACATACGCCAAAATCGTTTTTTAAGCCTAACTTTTGAAGTACTTAACTAAACTTGCTGATTTTAAATAGAGACCTATAGGACCCCAAGACGGATCGAATGAGACTAATACGGTCAAAATCCGTTCATCCAGTCCGGAGATAATCGAGTGACAATTTTTTTGTCCACCCACCTACACACATCCACACAGACATTTGCTCAGAACATGATTCTGAGTCGATAAGTATACGTGAAGGTGGGTCTACGAGGTCGAATTAAGAAGTTCATTTTTCGAGTGATTTTATAGCCTTTCCTCAGTAAGGTGAGGAAGGCAAAAATGTTATTGAAAAAATTAAATTACATTATTTTAATTTAAAAGATTTAATTTGTTATTAAAAAAAACCAATTCAAAATAATGGAAACCACAAAATAACGGTTTTCTATCGGTATCGTGATGTTATTATTTCAGGTATTTGAAAAAAGTTTTTAGCTGAATGTACCTGTGTTAAAAAAAACAAAGTTTTGGATTTAGTTTTATATTTCGAAAATGTAATGTCACCAACATGTTGAACAATTCATCTAAAGGCGTAATTTTATCTTTAAAATAAGTGAAAAATTGTTAAGAGCCATAATTTCAACATTTCAATGAAAAAAATGTTAGAAAATGTTTTATGCTTCCGTATAGTTAAACTTCAATCATTATTTTCAAATAAAAAAGAAAAAAAAAACGTTTCAACAAAAAGACATTTAAGCGAAAAAACATTTATTTATTTCATCGAAAATTCACTAAAATTCATTTTTTTAATAAACCCAAACACGCTCAAATGATTCTAAATGCAATTTGCATGCATATTTAATAAATTTTACCTGATTGCACTTAAATTTCATTTTGAAGTTTTTTTTAAATATATTTTTGCTCCTGGTTATGGTGGAGGGGTGGGTTGATCGACGAAAGCTTTGTAAAATAATGGCAACAAACTTGATTCTCCGATTTCCACATTTTGTCATTTTGTTGGTAGTCAATCAGATTCGTTATCTAACTGTAATGAGTTCGAATCCCGAAGGAAGCGCAATGTATGTTTGAGGGTCAGATTATAAAAGTGTCATTATGACTTGCAAATTAATTAAGAAAATTTACATTATTGCAACTATTACAGAATTCTACCTAAGTCAAACTTGAACGTTTATTAAATATTTCTAAAAATGTTTGATGAAAATTTTGACGATATTTACTAGTTTCACTCACATTGAAACGTGTGAAATTGTTTTAATTATAAAATATTTTGAACAAGTTATTTGTATCCTAAAGTGGGGATCAAAATATTGATAAATCATAAGTTTTTTTATTATCAAAAAATAAAAAAGATTAGAATATAAAAGTTTAAATAAACATTAATTTTGAAAAAGTATAAAATCACTTTACAAGCGGTCAACGGGTTATTTACATGATCATTCAAAATGGGTCCGCGGGCCACGTTTGGCCCGCGGGCCATACTTTGGTCACCCCTGTTTTAAAGGGATTTAGATAAATTTAGAGGGATTTCAAATCTCAAATCACTTAAAGAGGAATGTGAGCAATGAGAACACAAAACCCCTACTATTTAATTCAGATAAATTTATTTCAATATTTTAATGGATGAAAATCTGATAACTGCACATTATGAATGATCATGTAAAATGGCCAGTCTTCCCGAAACGCGCGCACGCTGTACACGCCGTACAAGTTTTCAGTGCAGATGAACCTCAAACACACCAGGCTGCCATGTTCGAGTTCTCCCCGCACGGCGCACTCAAGTTTACACGCGGTGTAAACACGGGGTGCACACCTCGGGTACAACGCCGTGCGAGCGAAGAGCGTGTAAAGAGACGAAAAAATGACTGCGTCTCACTCTCTCTGTGGCAAACACTGTAGTGTGACTGCAGCGGAGAATAAAACACCGCTTTACAGCAGAGGGAGCGTGAGGGAACTATTTTTGTCTCTTTTCTGCGTCGTTGGCTTGCACGGGGTTTGTACCCGGGGTGCAAGGTTCGGTTTTAAACTCGAGGTTCGTGTGTGCGTACAGACTGTACACGGCAGAGTTAAGGTTTGCTTGTACGCGTGCACACGCGGTGCTGGTGTTTGATCGAGTACAGAAAACAGAGAACGCGGTTGAACGCGGTGCACGGGGATCACTGAAAATGGCCCCTTGATCATTGGTAAAGTGTTTTTTTAAGTTTCTTTAAAACTTTTATGCCAAGTTTTTTTTTTGTTAATACAAAACTATTGAATAATTCATAAATAATATAAAATATTTTGGACCCCATAATACGACATAAATATTTATTTTCAAAAATCATTCTAATCTTAATTATTTAAGATATTTTAATGGGACTGAAAATAGTAAATTTCGTCGAATTTTCCAAGAAATATTTTATTCAACGTTCAAATTTGACTAAGATAGAAAACTATAATAGCAAAAATATATATATTCCATATTATTCCTCAAACTTACATTGAACTTAAAAACCTTCAATCTCAGGATTCGAACTCATGACAGTTGGATAACGAATCTGATTGACTACCAACTTATTCAGAAAAAAATATATTTAATTCGGATAAAACAAGGATGTCGCAAATATTTTTTTCAATTTTTAACATCATCCGCCACCTGCCTCCTTTAAAAATTATATGCAAAAAAAGTGTTCTAAAAAACATCAAAATTTCAATGAAAATTTTAGTGCAATCAGCTGGGCTCATTTTGAGCATGTTTTATTTATTCAAAATTAATTTAAATACTGGAAAAAATTCTTGAAATATTTGCATCGACTGAATTATTGTAAAATAATTTCGCTACGGTTTTTAATTTGTAACATTTAATTTAAAGATAGCCGTTATATATTTTTTCATGTTACAAATTTCAAAGAATACACAAGGACTATGGTTTTCAAATACCTAAAAAAAGGCAATAGAATTATAGAAATCTATAATTTTCTGTTTTCTATTATATTTTTGTTTACCATAATAATGTAAAAAAAAACATAAATTAAAAAAAACTTCAAATGATTTTTCCATTTTTTTGTCTTTTAAATTAAAATAAAGCAAGCTTATTTGAGATTCAAATTTGGCCTGACATCCTTAAACTTTGAGCACCCCTGATTTAAGCCCAACATTTTGCCATGCACAAAGCAGACTGTCAAACTGCCTGAGCGTTTTTCTCAAAACACCGAGTTGATTTACGGGTGCCACTATATCTCGAGATGGATTGGACCAAATTGGCTGAAATTTAAGGAGAAGACTCTCAAGGCATATCCCGCGTGCATGACGAAGCCCGATTTTTAAATTTTGCTTTTTAATAAAATATAAAAACCCAAAACTGACGATTTTTTATATGAAAAGCGCAAACATATTTTTATATATTTTGGAAATAAACTTTTTGAAAATCGGCTTTCGTCATGCACACAGGACCGGTTTAACGAGTTTTGAAATACTTTTTTTCCCCTTAAACAAGTACGGTTCAATCTCCTTCGACTTTAACCTTTCTCCTCAAATCACTCCCTTCGAAATGTCTTCAGCTGCTCGAACATTGCTGACATAAAGCCGTGTCAAACGTGAATATATTGCTGAGCACGCTCCCAGGCAAGCCAAAATAATTGAACAGATTGCATGAATAATAGAGGAAAAGTTTCACCCCGTTTTTCTGCCACCCCCGCACCGCACCTCCCAGTATTGTTTCATATTTGATGACGATTGCCAACCAATCTCTCAATCAAATCTGCTGCTGCTGCTACTGGGTCTTGGCACGTGTTGGTGCGGAGTTTTCTTGTTTTGGTATGTCGAAACACATTGAACTATTATAAAATTAAAATTCAACATTTTGAAGATATATTTGGTAGAAAAAATCAGATGATAAAAATGTGCATTTCAGAATCACTTTAAATTTACATAAAATTTCATTTTCTCTTTAAGATATCTTTAACATTCTATTCCCTAAAAAAATACTGCAACAGCTGTCACCGGATCTGCCCTATAAACTGAATCTTCTACTGCAGCAATTACTCCCCAAGGGGAAGGGCACAAGGACTGCTGGCTTGGAGTGGAGTGAAGCAATGGCGTGAAAAAAGTCAGGTGGTCTACCGTATTGAGCGATTTATTAAAACGAAAGCCCCTGAATTCCGTTACCGTTTCGCTTCATTCGTCGTCGTTTTCTCCCTCCTGCTTTTTGAAAATGTGGTGGGGTCGCAGAGGCCAGCATTGCACGCATTCCGGTACGTGCCACCGTGGGAAAACGACGATTTTCCAAGCCCTTCATCCCCCTCTCCACCGACCTGGCTCGGCTTAGGCACAGAAAAGCTCTGTTTTTCCACGTTGCTTTCAGATTGATTATATTTACATACTTAAATGCTGTGTGAAATCGTCGCACGAAACACCGTTTATTGCTTCAGGGAATTTTCCTCCCTTCGCATCCATGGACCTTCTGCACACACACACACACACACACCGGGCAAACGAGCCAACCAAACACGTTGACTCAACTCCCTCCCCCCTTTGGCACAGTAGCTGTTTGTGCGGAAGATGCCATCATCAGGAGGGGTTGTGGCAGGGATGCCAGATCGTAGAAAGTTAATTAGCTGGGATTAATGCTAAAAGTTCATTCTATTGAACTAGCAAATTTGGTTAAAAAATAACTTTTAACATATATGTAAATAATCATTAACCAGAGTAAGCTCAATCATTAGAATGTGTCGAGAAGAAATATTATGCAGATTAATATATATGACGCTTCGCTAGGAGACGGTGATTTTAGCGGATTGCAGACTGGATTTTCGCCATGTGATGCGATGATTGTCTAAGCCCAAGTTGCCTAGGAATCGATAATTGGGAATAGAACCAATTCCACCTGAACCAGATTCTCACCACCATGGCAGCCGTCCATTGCCGGCCGCTCCCATCTCCACCGCGCACCAGGGACAAGGAAAGGGAATTGGAAGACGGGAAGTGTTGATGCTCCACTTTTTTAAGAGTATTAAGGGAAAATCTCCACGGTATCCTCAAGTAAGTTTCGCTTGGAGTTGGACGGTTTTTGGGAAGGTGAATGGTCTGAGGAGCCACCCTAGGCGAGTGGTAACGACCTTTGGCATTGTTGTTCGAATTCTTCGTGTGTTCTCATTTCTAATGGGAATGCATTCAATTCTTCTCATCTCTTATTGGATGAATTCTACCAGTCGCCCAGGCTATTTATAGCGAGGTATTTTTTAGATTCAATTTCAACTGCGCTTGCAATCTTGCATGCAATCTTGTTTGAGTTCTGATGTTCAGCTTGCATTCAATTTGATTCTTTGTCCGATTCTTGGATTCAACTATACCAGTCTAATTCCTCCTCAAGCTACCAATGCTCCACGGTTAAGTGGAAAGCATTTTGCTTGCCAATCCTAAGGACAGGGGATCGAACCCAGCCGTGAGCTTGAAGTTTTTTCATTTATTCCAAATTCAATGAGTCCAGAACTTTCTCGTTGGGAGCAGATGGGTATCGAACCCAGAACCATTCGCTTATAAAGCGAACATCGTAACCATTCAGCCACGACCGCACCCCAGATTAATAAATATGACGCAATTCCAAAAAGTATAAAATGTACTGATCATGACAAAAAAGGGCAAAGCATAGTGAAAATCATTTAATGAGCAAGTCTCCACCAAAACCATAAATGGATTTTATTTGTATTTTTTATTTGGCTCAAACTTTGTGGGGGCCTTCTCTATCTTCAAAGAAGTAATTCTGTCTCATTGGTTCACCCATTAAGTCTCCATACAATTTTGGCAGCTGTTCATAGGGTAATTCTCCGCCAACTCACACAGTAGTTGTCCCGACCCCTCTTCGATTTGCGTGAAACTTTGTCCTTAGGGGTAACTTTTGTCCCTGATCACGAATCCGAGGTCCGTTTTTTGATGTCTCGTGACGGAGGGGCGGTACGACCACTATTATTTTTGAACATGCGAAAAAAGAGGTGTTTTTCAATAATTTGCAGCCTGAAACGGTGATGAGATAGAAATTTGATGTCGAAGAGACTTCTATGTAAAATTAGACGCCCGATTTGATGGTGTACTCAGAATTCCGAAAAAACGTATTTTTCATCGAAAAAACACTAAAAAAGATTTAAAAATTCTTCAATTTCCCGTTATTTGACTGTAAAAATTTAGGAACAAGTCATTTTATGGAAAATTTAATATACTTTTCGAATCTTCATTGACCCAGGATCATTTTTTCATTCAGAACAAAATTTTTCATTTAAAAATTTCTTGTTTTTTCATACTTTGCAAGGTTATTTTTAAGAGTGTAATATTGTTCTACAAAGTTGTAGAACAGACAATTAAAAAAAAATTGATACATTCACATAAGGGGTTTGCTTATAAACATCACGAGTTAAATGGGCGTAATATTGAATGTTTGGCCCTTTTGAAATGTTAGTCTTGATTTGAAAATTTTGAAAATAATGTTTTCGAAAAGATCGGAAAATTTCACAAATGTTTCATATTTTAACATTGAAAATCGGACCATTAGTTGCTGAGATATAGACATTGAAAAATGGTGGTCCGTTTGGGTGAGACTTAGAAAACATCAATTTTCCTGTTTTTAAACCATTGCATTGCAATATCTCAGCAACTAAAGGTCGTATCAACAAAGTCCTAAGAAGCAAAATATAGAGAATTTTCTCAGCCTTTCAAAAATATTTTTTCCAAAAGTATGCAAACATGTGCACTATTTTAAAAAAATGAAAAACTGCGACAATTTTCAAAAAAGTCGCCTAAATATGGCTTTAACTTGAAAACGGTGCATTTTATCAAAATTTCACTAGAAAACTTTTTGATTGCAAATTTGATTTTACATCTAAAAATGTTGTTGAAAATTTTTTGCGACCAAAATTTCGATTTTTTGAAAAAAATCACTTTTGATTAAAAAAATCATAACTCGGTCAATTATTTTTTGCACAACCTGGAAATTTCTGAAAAGTTGGCATTTTATGTCCTCTAAAACATATCAAAAAATTAAAAATAGTGTTTTTTTGCAAATCAAGTTTTAATAATAAAAAGTTAAATAAAAAAATCACCATTTTTTTACCATGATTTTTTTTCCAGTGTAGTCCGTATCCATACCTACAACTTTGCCGAAGACACCAAATCGATCAAAAAATTCCTTCAAAAGATACCGATTTTTGAATTTTCATGCATCATTTTTGTATGGACAGCTGCCAAATTTGAGTGGAAAATTATATGGACAAACTTATGATGCAAAATGGCTTCTTTGGGCATACCGAAGGCACCAAAAAAGTTTCAGTCGGATTAAAAAATACAAAAATTAAAATTGAAGAAAAATGACCGACTCCGTAGAGAATTGCTCAAAAATTAAATTTCCCAAAATCCGTTTTTTTTAATTCTTGATTTTGTTTAAGGGACAAAAACCCGCATCCTTAAAACCATTCAGATGCATGGACCAAAATTTTGCCGACGAGTTATGTTTTTTTTTAATTTAAAAAATGATACACGGTAAAAAATGTTTTTGTCACTAAAACTTGATTTGCAAAAAAAACACTATTTTTGAATCTTCGAATCAATACAGATTTTTTTTTAATAATCGAAATACTGGTCGCAAAAAAATTTCAACTTTATTTTTTGATGTAAAATCAAATTTGAATTCAAAAAGTACTTCAGTGAAACGTTAATAACGTGCACCGTTTAATATCCACTTTTAGGTAAATTTTTTGGAAATAGTCGCAGTTTTCCATTTTTTTTAATTTGTGCACATGTTTGCCCACCATTGAAAAAATATTTTTGAAAAACTGAGAAAATTCTCTACATTTTGCTTTTTTGAACTTTGTTGAAACGACCTTTTGTTGCTGAGATATTGCCATGCAAAGGTTTAAAACAGGAAGATTGATGTTTTCTAAGGCTCACGTAAACAACCCACCATTTTCTAACTTCGATATCTCAGCAACTAATGGTCCAATTTACAATGTTAAAATCTGAAACATTCGTGAAATTTTCCGATCTTTTCGAAAACAATATTTTCAAAATTTTCAAATCAAGACTAACATTTCAAAAGGGCCGAATATTCAATAATACGCTTTTTTGATATGTTAGTCTTGATTTGAAAATTTTGAAAATTATCTTTTTGAAAAGATCGAAAAATTTCACGAATGTTTCATATTTTAACATTGAATATCGGACCATTAAATGCTGAGATATCGACGTTAGAAAATGGTGGGTTGTTTGGGTGAGACTTAGAAAATTGCAATTTTCCTGTTTTAAACCTTTGCATGGCAATATCTCAGCAACTAAGGGTCGTATTAGCAAAGTTCAATTTTTTTTTCAAAGGTGTGCACTAATTTAAAAAAAGTGACCTAAAGTTGGATTTAACTTGAAAAAAAATTTCACTTTACATCGAAAAAAAATTTTGCGACCAATATTTCGATTTTTTGAAAAAGTCTGTATTGATTCAAAAATACTCAACTTGGTCAAAGATTTTTTGCACAACCTTGGAATTTCTGAATAGTTGGCAGTAGATGTTCCCTAAAACATTCAAAAAATAAAAAAAAAATAGTGTTTTTTGCAAATCAAATCATTTTTGTATGGACACCTGCCAAATTTGTATGGAAAAGTATATGGACAAACTAATGATGCAAAATGGCTTCTTTGGGCATACCGAATGGATCATAAAAGTTTCAGCCAAATTAAAAAATACAAAAATTAAAATTAAAAAAAGATCGGTTTCGTAGAAAACTGCTCAACAACTTCACGCTTCAAGTAAAATTTGAGTAAAATGTGCATTTTCTCAATATTTCATTAAAGCAGTTTGGGCCACCATCATGTCTCTAAAATTATAATTTACGTTAGAGTTACGGATCGTACTTCGCTCGACCATCAAAAATAAGATAGAGAAAAAAAAACCTTGTGTTTCAATTATCCGATTTTTCCAAGGCCTTCAAATAATCGAGTCTGGACTGTACTTCCCATGTTCGCATAAAAGTCCCATATGCATAACAGCAAGCTGGGAAAACGCATTTTAAGTTTGTTCCACACTTGAGGCTACGTGTTAAGTTTTCGTAGGCTTTTCTGAAAAAGCACAAAATTTTAAACCAAACTGCATCAATAACTCAAAAGCGATAAAAATGCAATATATATAGACTGAACAAAAGTTGCTCAATGATACCCTTTGAACACGAATAAAAAACAAATAAACTAAAGTTGAGGACACAATTCTGTTTTTTTTTTTTGTCAAAAGCAAATATAAAAACATAAAACTAACCTATTACTTATTTTATTGCAGGTAAGAGCAACAAACGACACTTGATTGAATAAAAAGGAATTCGAGCAGTAAGTAAAGCAATGTTGTGTGTTTAAAATAGATTTTCAACATGAGGTATTGGGGGGGGGGGGAGTCTAAGTATGCAAAATTTTGTGTTACGCAATGTTTGAATAAACTAAAAGTATAAAACAAATTTGCAGGTTCGATAATTTAAAAAATCTTTATTTACAAAGGTCAACCGTTCAACTGAATAGATTTGCTTTTATTTAAAAAAAATAATGATGAATACTGTAGATTCTTTGTTTCACTACCCTTTCTGGGTAATATTGGCACTGGTTTTAAAAGAAAGTTATCAGTTGTTAATTAATTGATTGAATCAATATGCGGTTTTCAAAACAATCTTAACATTATGAATTAAAGCCAACAGAGGTGACGATGGCAGATAGAACATTTTGAAAACTAAACTATCTTTAGACTACTGTTCAATGAATGTCACATGTCCAAATGAGAATCAGAATAGCTTTGAGTGTTCCCAAAAACCCTAACACACAAATTCTCTCAAACTGGCATCCCTCGTCGAGAGTGGACGACGACGATGCTGGTTGTGGGGGTGCCAAGAAATACCACCCACCGCTCCCTTTCCCCACCCTTTTTCCCATACTCTACCCAATCAAACAGAGAACGAAGAGGGGGCTCACCGGGAGAGCGTTCCACGGCGCGGAAAAGCCGAGAGCCGAGTTGTTGTTGTTGTTGTTGTTGTGAGGGGTGTTGATGCCATTGGTTTGGCGCTGCTGCTGCTGCTGTTGTGTGAAGGTAAAGTAAAGGACTCCGCTTGGGGTGTCCGCGCCACACTGCTAGTGTGTGTGTGTGTGCGAGGCTAATGGAAAAGTTTTCCTTTCTATGTGATGCAATGCAGATAATTATTTAAACGCAAGGTTACTCGAGAGTGTTTTTTTTTCGTTTTTCATCTCTTTTTTATTTTAACGGGAAAAGTGAATCCTGTGAATAGTGCCGCTCCAGCAGGGTGGCGTTGGTGGTGGTGGTGGTGGTGGAATTCGAGTGTGGATGCCTCTACACACACACAAACAATCAGTGGAATGTTGATGATATCGAGTTTGAAGGGAGGAGGACTAATAAAAAGCTGACGGCCACAGAAAACTGAGCCACTGCAGAAAATCGGTGTAAAATAATAGGGCCAACCTCATCCGGGGCAGTCGCGGGAATCAATAAGCCGAAAGCACGATGACACGTTGGGGAGGGGATAGCTGCAGGCTTGCGGTTTCTGCATCCTCAACGGATGTGATCTGTAATTATAATCCATTCAAACGTATCAAAGTTTAATTGTGAATAACCTTTCTCTTTGACCATAGTACTGAAAAAGACGAATTGAAAATGAAAACAATAAAAAGCATTATAACCTATACAAAATATCAGTTCAAATTGAAGTTATTAAATTCCACTAATGAATAATCGGTTTTGAGATCGAATGCATTTGATACAAAACAACAATCATTCACGAATGAAAACTGTCTTGCAAGTCCAAAATTGATCTCGGATTCTGTATAAGAGATCAAAATTACCTTTCAAATTTGTTTCTTTCAGTTAAGACTGAGTTAACGCTATTTTAACATTAAACATGGCCAACAATAATTTATTTTGAAAATAAGAGAAGGGATATATTTCTAGAAAAAAAATCATTTAAGGGGTTACATACATGTAAATTGGCTAAAATGTCAGAGGTTGGTATGAGCAAACACTATTTGTTCTAATTTGTTTTCAGGGTATTAAAATATACATTTTCATTTATTAACAAAACTAATAATATATAATCGGATATATGATTTTTTGAGATTTTTTACATGTACGTTACCCCTTAACGGTACACATGAATCAGAGCTTTCGCACCCAGATTTTTTTAGAAATATTTTAGTATCTTCAAAACTACGGGAACTATCGATATGATTTTTGATTCATCCCCTAGGTACTGTCTACAAAACAATTGACAACAAAGTTTATTTTTACAAACACATTCTTGAAAGATTGACAATTTTCGAATAAGAATGTCGCGTTTCAATCACCGCCAACTCACACAGCATTTGGCCCGATCCCTCTTCGATAGGCGTGAAACTTTGTCCTAAGGAGTAATTTTGGCCCCTGGTCACGGTGACACAACTTCTTCTATTTTTTAACTTGCGAAAATAGACGTGTGCATGTTTGGAAATTTCGTGTCAAAGGGACTTTAATGTAAAATTGGACGTCCGATGTGTGAAATCCGAATTCATCGGAAAAAATACAAGAATAATTTCTAAACCTTCGCCATTTTTCGTTACGTACTGTATTTTTTGAGACATGTCATTTTAAGCGAAATTTAATGTACCGTAAACCGAGGTTACATTGATAGCTGGAGTGACTTTCATAGGTTGAGAACAGAACACTGATGAAATCTGCAAGAAGTAGATGAAATACGTATCTCACGACTTGTCTAAAGGAATTTTTTATGAAACTCGAATAAACCTCGCTAATTCACCCTGGAGTAGAGGAAAAAAAAGAACGAGCAGCTCAAAGAGTCGGTTCAACTAAAAAGAGCGAACGAACCATGGTTCACAAAAAAAAAGAGACTCGGTTCTTTTTGAAACTTCGGTCTTTTGAAACAACCGTATCAAGATGGATTTTTCGACTACTTTTAAGGGTGCACAGCAATGAAGGAAGTTGTTGTCTTCTTATTCCAAAATTGTCAAACTTACGGACCCAATCCTGCAATAACTGGTTTGTAAAATTATCAAACTTTGTTGTAAATTACTTTGTGGTCAGTACATTAGGGGATGAATAAAAAAATATTTCGATAGTTCCCGTAGTTTTGAAGATACTTAAATGTCTGTAACAAAAAGTTGGATGCCAAAGCTCTGGTTGATGTGCACCGTTAAGTTTATAGATTGAATTTCCAACAAATTGCAGCATAAAATTTATTTTTGAGAATTGAAACAGTATTTTTTTTCTAAAAATCATAATATTAAATCATTTATGTTAATGTATAAAAGTCTTGCAAAAACCATAAAAAATCACACCATTTTTAAAAATAACCTTTTCAACAAAATTTAAAAAAAACTAAAGAGCCGTTCAAAAGACCGGCTCATTTTCAAGAGCGAGTGAAAATGAGCGGTTCCCTAAAAAAAGAGTGGTTTTGCCCACCTCTTTTCTGGAGCTTGTTGAGGGGACTATCTCGATTTAGGGAAACTGTTTTTCAAAATATTCTATCGGTAAAATCAGTTTTTTTCTTATTTTGAAGTTTTTATTCAAAACATTAAAGTTAAAATTCTGAAAAATTATCAAATAATTCGCCAAAATTAAGATGTTTTATATTGTTATTTCAGCTCCAGGGTGAATAAGCGAAGTTCATTCAAGTTTCATAAAAATAACCTATAGACAAGCCGTGATCTGCCAAGATGTTAAAATATATAGCGGAATTAAAAGTAACAACTCGTCTCTTTGTATTTAAATTTATTTGTATTTTGTAGAAATGTTTATAAATTATGTTAACCTAATCATAACATTGATTTTTGCCTTCCTTACTATAATCCTGCTCTAAAAATGAACTCTTTACAGAAAGCACGTAGACCCACCTGCATGTATACCTATAGAATCGAAATCTGAACAAATGCCTTTGTGTTTATGTGTGTGTATGTGACCAAAATTCTCAATGAGTTTTCTCAGCACTGGCTGAACCGATTTTGGTCAAACCAGTTGCATTACATACGTACCTATTGATTTTTATAAAGTTTCGATAAGTAGTTCAAAAGTAATGCATAAAAAGGTTATTTTTATTGATCCGGATAAGTGACCAGGAATCGATTCAAAAAAATATCATGTTATACATTGTTGGTAAGGCAATCAAAACAAAAACAACTATTGAACGAGTCCAGAACATTGAAGATCTGGCAACACTGACTCAAGTTATAACCACTTAAATGATATTAATGTTCTTTTTTGATGCTGGATCTCACTTAAATGTATTTAAACTATGTCCGGATCCATCTTCCAACCCACCGTTGGTTAGTTAATCGAAAAACCTTTCCAATGAATCCAAAAAAAATGAAGATCTGGCAACACTGTCTCGAGTTTTGACCTCTTAAGTGATATGTGTGTATTTTTTCTATTGCGGATCTTAAGAAAAACAAGATGAAATGTTGTCTAAACCCATCGAATCGCCAAATTTTGGTAAAGAGAGAAGAGGGCACCAACCACATAGGTGGATTACGTTAGTTTTTCTTTTAAAATTATAGCAGGGTAATTCTCCGCCAACTCACACAGCAGTTGCCCCGACCACTCTTCGATTTGCATGAAACTTTGTCCTAAGGGGTAACTTTTGTCCCTGATCACGAATCCGTTTTTTGATATCTCGTGACGGAGGGGCGGTACGACCCCTTCCATTTTTGAACATGCGAAAAAAGAGGTGTTTTTCAATAATTTGCAGCCTGAAACGGTGATGAGATAGAAATTTGGTGTCAAAGGGACTTTTATGTAAAATTATATGCCCGATTTGATGGCGTACTCAGAATTCCGAAAAAACGTATTTTTCATCGAAAAAAACACTAAAAAAGTTTCAAAAATTCTCCCATTTTTCGTTACTCGACTATAAAAAATTTTTGGAATATGTCATTTTATGGGAAATTTGATGTTCTTTTCGAATCTACATTGACCCAGAAGGGTCATTTTTTCATTTAGAACAAAAATTTTCATTTTAAAATTTCGTGTTTTTTCTAACTTAGCAGGGTTATTTTTTAGAGTGTAACAATGTTCTACAAAGTTGTAGAGCAGACAATTACAAAAATTTTGATATATAGACATAAGGGGTTTGCTTATAAACATCACGAGTTATCGCGATTTTACGAAAAAATGTTTTGAAAAGGTTGGTCGTCATCGATCATGGCCGTTCATGGTCACTCGCGACAGACACGGACGACGAAACAAAGAGAAACGCAAAAAGTAACTTTTTCAAAACTTTTTTTCGTAAAATCGCGATAACTCGTGATGTTTATGAGCAAATCCCTTATGTCTACATATCAAAATTTTTGTAATTGTTTGCTCTACAACTTTGTAGAACATTGTTACACTCTAAAAAATAACCCTGCAAAGTTATTTTAAAATGAAAAAAAATGTTCTAAATGAAAAAGCGACCCTTCCGGGTCAATGTAGATTCGAATAGTACATCAAATTTCCCATAAAATGACATATTCCAAAAATTTTTACAGTCGAGTAACGAAAAATGGGAGTATTTTAAAACTTTTTTAGTGTTTCTTTCGATGAAAAATACGTTTTTTCGGAATTCTGAGTACGCCATCAAATCGGGCGTTTAATTTTATATAAAAGTCCCTTTGACACCAAATTTCTCTCTCATCACCGTTTCAGGCTGCAAATTATTTAAAAACACCTCTTTTTTCGCATGTTCAAAAATGGAAGGGGTCGTACCGCCCCTCCGTCACGAGATATCAAAAAACGGACCTCGGATTCGTGATCAGGAACAAAAATTACCCCTTAGGACAAAGTTTCACGCAAATCGAAGAGGGGTCGGGGCAACTTTTCCCGATTTCGTGTGAGTTGGTAGGGAATTACCCAGCAACAAACCAAGTAATGGTACATTTCACGTAAAAATAAAATTTGCACACTTTCATGACTGTCAGCATGACACAAACCTTACTAGTTGGAAAACATTTCAAAAATAAATTGAAATCCTATCAATGTCACTCCGGTTTACGGTAATTTTTAAAATCTGCAATAACCCAAAGGTTATTTTTCATTTCATTTCATTCATTTCGTTATTTAAGCAATACTTGTGTGAAGTTACTATCCTAAGCTGAGATGTCGACTACATCTGATTAATTCCAAGTTGGGAACAGAGTTGAAGAATCGAGTAAATCTACTGAAGGAAAAAAGTTACAAAATAAAATTCGAAATAGATTTTTTTTTCATTTTCAAATTTTGGGTTTTTGTAACTTTGTAGGATAAAGTTTTCAAGTATAACAATCTTCAACTAACCAAGCAACCATCAACCATGATTGGTGTTAGATGTAATTTATGTCCGGACCATTTATGTGACCCATGTTTAATTAGGCAACTACCACATACGCGGAACAAGTTGGTTTTTCCAAAAAAATCATAATTCTTTTATATTTTTTTTTCAATAATTTTCGTTCACGTTACAGTGCAAAAACATACAATTTATGTCTGTCCAGAAGCTGTTAGATACACGCTATAGGAATATTGTGGAGTAATTCCTCAGAAGCACTTGATTTTGCTCAAAGTGGTGTTGCTCCTGAAAGAAAAATAAGAGAAGATAAAATGGACAATCATTGCGGTTGTCGACATTTTGCAATGATTCCAACAAAGTCCTAAACCAAACAAAATAAATCAAACAGTTGCGTTTGTGCGCAAGTGTTCTTCGATGTGCATTGAAACAACTGTAAATATTGTCTTCACCTATCGAGCAGTCAGTGGTTTCTGGAAAAGCATCGCTCTTCATCATATGACAACTTTTACAGAGTTGCATCAAAGCCACCTAGTACAAATAGTGATTGCAGTCTTGGTTTGTAGTTCACATTGCACTTATCTACTCGATTAGAAATGTCGTTTCATCTGCCTAGCAAATGTGAAGAACAACTGTTTCCACACACACAAACTTTTGCCGGACTTCGTTTACAGCAATTGTACAGTACACCCAAAGGTAAAACATCTGGCCTTTGATGTCGTATTCCGTGTATTGCAACGGTTGTTGATCAGACCGTCATCCTTTGTCGTTCTTTGTCAGGAGTAACTGACAAACTTGTCGGAGCATTTTCCTTTTCTTGATTTGAGTGCGAGACCAATCACTCGTGGAAGCCAATCTGCTGACACTTAAAGTCAACAATTTCCATCGTTGGAAGAATTGCCTATGTGTATGTGTGAGTGTGCAGAGCAGAACAATGAACGTAGCCAGAGTATTGACGACGTGTGCGTTGATTGCTGTACCACTTATTGATTAGCCATTTCAAATCGCATCATGTTCGGAGCCTGCATCAAACACGTGCAAAGCATCCCCCTCCCATTGCGCCCTTCGTTATGGTTGGCCAGCCAGGTATCACACCGACGACACGCGGGTGCTACACCGGCGGCAACAACATGAACATCGGGGCAAGGACGACTGATGCAATGCGCTATTTTGCACTGGGACCATCCCAAACCAGGGCCAGGCCCTGACGAGTGAAGGAAAACTTTGCTCTGCAGGATGAACACCGTCGAGTGGGGAGGTTTTGGCGAAAATGACGTTAATCACTTGAAAGTGAGGCTGACTTGAGAACCTTCTTTTTTACTTAAAACTTTCAAATTTAGCAGCAATTGTTCAGGATTGATTATGCATTTTTTTTGTCTATAGATAATTTTCCTTCCTGATTAGGAATCTGAGTGATCTGAGTGTTTACATACTAGAAGGCATTTGCTCGTTTCAACTTTTCTCTTGTTTAACAAACAACTAATCTGAACCAAACTTACCCCCGCGCCCGGTGCTCGTGTGAACGGGAATGTAATTGGAAGCGGACTGTTTGGCATTTAAATTCAGCCAGCATTGTTTGTCATTTATGCAAATGAATCCGATGATAGGTAAGATAAATTTGACCGGCCTACATGCATTCTCGTGTGCCAGGACAGTTCCAGAGGACTTTGAGAGCGTGGGGGAGTCGATGGCCGGTTTCGGCATTCGGGAATGTGGGTCGCTCTGCTACTTTTGCTGCTGATGCCAATTGTCGGAGTTTCGAATCTCCAGCAGCAGCAGCCTTGAAGTGTCACTTGGTACACAAACAGAACTATTATGCTCCTCAGTCAGGGAAATTCCACGGCTGTCGTGTCGTGTGCTGGTTGATTTATGAACGGATGAATATTTTTGAGGGGATTCGCTGTGCTGTGCTGGAAATGTGATTCACGATGGCCCAGGTCAGTTTTCACTGTTTGGTGCACTTTTGTGTGCAAAAGTTTTGAAGGGGGCTTTGTGCAGGGCGAGAGATGCTGCTGCTGCTGCTGCTTGTTTGGAGCTGTTTGGAAAATGTGTTTGTCAATCCACATCGCATCCACCAGCAGCAGCACTTGACTGGCTTCAGCTGTGTAATGGAAAATGGTGAAATGCACGAATCATAAATTTCCGAATGATGTAATCATGGTAACGAACCCCGGAGAAAATATTTTTGGATCATGTTGTACCTTTGTCGCGAACAGAATAACACTGATTTTATTGAATTTTGTTCGCTTGTAATTCTAATTCATGTTTTTTTCACGAGGAATCTAAAACATATTAAAATGAACTCTGGAATGTTTCTCTACTCAAACACAGACTATAATAATTAATCAATTCTACCTGAAATTCCAAAGATTAAAGAGGGAATAAAGTGCAGGTCAAATAAAACTAAATTAATGTCCACATACAAAAATTTGGCCAGTCATCAATAGGGAAAATTTGTTGGGGGAAAATCAAACGGGCATGTCATACATACATAATTAATACACTGCCCATGTTTGCATAAATGTCCCTGATGCGAAAACAACAAAATGAGAAAGACGCATTTTTAATTTGTCCCACAAATAAGCCTACGTGTTAAGAATTGGATTTCCTTCTGATTTCTAGAACAAAGTCCTGGATGTTGTAGGCTTTCCTGAAAGAGTACGATTTTGACTCGATCGATTGAAATTGAGGGTCTATAGGGTAAAACCTTAAACATACTAGTTTTCGTTCATGTTCATTGCTTGATCAGAAATCAAGGGTCAGATAAAAAAAATGTAGAGAATTTTCACATCTTTTCATTCATATATTTTTTTCAACCATAAACACTTTTTGAAAAAAAGACAATCCTGTTAAATATTTTAACCCCAAAAAATAGCTGTAACTCAAAAGCGGTGTTACAAAATCACTTTTCGATTTAAAATATAATTTTGCATCCAAAAATAATTTGTGTGCATTAAAATTTTCATCTATTTTTAAGATCCGGTTTCCAAAAACGTACATCAATATCACTTAAGTGGCCATAGCTTGAGACAGGGTTGCATAATCTTTAGTGTTTTGAACTAGTAGGAAAGGTCTTTTGACAACCTAACCAACGATGGGTCGGATGATGGATCCGGACATAGTTTACATACATTTAAGTGAGATCCGGCTTCCAAAAACATACATCAATATCACTTAAGTGGCCATACCTCGAGACAGGGTTGCCAGATCTTCAACGTTTTGGACTCGTTAGAAAGATCTATTGACAACCTAACCAACGATGGGTTGGATGATGGATCCGGACATAGTTTACATATATTTAAGTGAGATCCGGATATATGTGAAAACACATTTTTATACATAACTTTTGAACTACTTATTAAAACTTCAATCTGTATAAAACTCGATCTATGGGACCCTAAACCAAGTCGAATGCAACACACATACACACAGACATTTGATCAGTTTTCGATTCTGAGTCGATATGTATACATGAAAGTGGGTCTACGACGTTTTTATACAAAGTGCATTTTTAGAGCAGGATTAAAGCCTTAGCTCAGTGAACTTTGAAATATTACTGGGAATAAATGTCTAATCAACAAAACATAATTTAAAATGCATTTTCCTGTATTTAAAATCATTTTTAGCATGGTTGGGTTTGTTAAACATTATTTGGAATTTTGTGAAATTCATGAAATCCGCAAAAAGTTTTTTTTCGTCAATTCTTAGATATTTTCAAAACCAGGGCTGTGACCTAGAAACGGAGTCGTCAAAACTCGAACAGCTGGAGTTGGAGTTGGAGTCAGAGTCGACTCAATTTTATGTTGGTGTCGGAGTCGGAGCCGAAAATTTCCGATAACCCGGAGTCGGAGTTATCTTAATTTCAATAGAAAATATGTTTTATTTTTGTTGTTCAGTATTTGTTATAATGTAGGTTATTGTTAATGTTGTTAATATATTTATATCTGCTTTTTAAGTCGCATAGTGTAGTGCGCGTTGCCATGTTTTCATTTTTTAACACTGGAACGCTCAAGGCTAAAAAAAATTGGAACGGTAACTTCAACTCGCTGGCTCTCGGGCAAAACTTAACCAATCGGGAAGATTCTTTTTTCCATTTGTAGAACTCGATTTGAACATGGAGCGGTCGTGGCTGACTGGTTACGGTGTTCACTTTGTAAGCGAATGGTTCTGGGTTCGATGCCCATCTGCTCCCAACGAGAAAGTTTAGTACACAGAAATTAGAAATGATTGAATATGAACGAAAAATCAAAGTCGCTCGAGACGGGGTTCGATCCCCCGTTCTTTGGATTGATAAGCAAAAATGCTAACCACTAGACCATGACGACTTGGTGAACTTGGACTGGAATTAGGAATACTGTTACAGAGAGCGAGTTGTGGCGCTATAACCACGGCAAATAGTGTCCAGGGCATTCGTGGAAATACAATGTCCCATCCCAGAGGGTCCGGAGTACCAAACCTTCTTAGCATGGTGCTCCCAACAAATACAACCAAAATCTCGGAGCGTATGGTGGTGTGTCCCACGCTTCTTCCTCTCCTGTTGATTCAGAATTGTGTTGTTGTTCGAACACTCTATGCTCAAACTTAACCCAATTACGAATTATCTCTGCGATACGGCTTTACGCAGTAGGCCTGGCCGCTTTAACGCTTGTGATGTTTCAATGCATTCCGATGCAATGGCGCACTACAAATCGTCAGTTGTGTGCTATCTTGTGACAACGACCATTAAGTACTTTTTGAGAAAATCGATTTTTAAAGTTTGTTGGTAAATAATTTCAAAACTATGAATTTTAGAGCCAAACTTTTTGAAGAAATCGGTTCGTATACTATCGCTTAACAAACGCTCCAAGTTTCAACTAATTTGGTTGCACCAGTTAAAAGATACAGTTAATAATGTAAACAAAAATCTGAAAAGCACGTGTCACAAGTGTGCACAGAATTCCCATACAAACTGAAAAAGGTCAATTCAATGGTTGAATCGACTTAATCAGTATATTTTTATAAACAAAAGGTTGCATTGCCTTTAGAAAGTATGTGTGTACATAAATTAGTGAAAAACAAGAATTTTTTTCCACATTTTCCAACAAAATGTATGACGTGTCACAAGTGTGCACAATCATTTTGATGATAAATTGGTCTATGTCACAAGTGTGTATTGCGATATCCGGGAAACGGAAGCGAGTTTCCAAAATCGGGTTAAAGCATCTTGTAGTGTTTGTTAAGTATAGCAAAACGTCATCATTACCTCATTTTCGACCAAATTGTCTATGTCACAAGGGTTTTATCCCTTATCCCCGAATCCCACTTTCCCGAATCCCATATCCCCGAAAATCGTTTCCCCGAAAATTCCACATCCCCGAGAATCATTTCCCCGAAAGTGCCACTTCCCCGAAAATCATTTTCCCGAAAATTCCACATCCCCGAAAATCATTTTCCCGAAAATTCCACACTCCGAAAATCATTTTCCCGAAAATTCCATATCCCCGAATGTCATTTACCTGAATGGCCATTTTACCGAACTGCCGTTTTCCCAAATTTACATATACCCGAATGGTTACTTCACCAAAAAATCAATTTTTCCGAATGATGACCTAGATATAAACTAAATTGTTATTTAGGGATTTTTTTTATAAAAGTATGACGTCTTGACCGAGCCACGTAGCCCAGTGGTAACGCTTCCGCCTCGTAAGCGGTAGATCGGGGTTCAAATCCCGGCTCGGACCAACACAACTGGTGATCTTTTCCCTTCTGGAATCGATTGCTTAGTGAAGGGAAGGTAGTGTATCGTCACAAACTGGACCTTATCACGACACCTTAGGGAGGCGACCTATGGAATGTTAACATTAACCTTAACATGTTAATATTAAGTTAAGAATGAAACTGCCACTGAATCCGCTTTGTAAATGCCGGCCCCGATACTCTTCAAGGGTGTTCCCCTCAGGAACTGGGAAAGATTTACTTTTTTACTTATGACGTTAATATTAAATTCTCCTTCGTGTTTTGTAAGATAAAAAAAAAACAAATAACCGTAGAAGGCCATTAATAAACCACGCGGACACTTCAAGAGTGCGGGGTATCCACGATCATCCACGTTCCTTAAAAAAAGATTTTTTTTTGTAGCGGCCATTTTCAGCAAAGGACAATTTTCCAAAACGGTATCTACGTGGTAAAGATAGAACAGCAACGATAGCTTCATGCGACGACTCGATGCGCAGGATTCAGTTTGTTCTAGATTTTGTTTAACTGAACTAATTTGTCTTTATCAATTTTGGCTGGATGAAGGCTTTGAACAATTATTTTTTATTTTTTTACGTCCAATTCGAGTTCTGCGACCAACACTTTTAATCAAATCTAAATAGTTGATTATTGAATTACAAAAAGCATTTTTTGAATATTTCATCACCGCCATTTTAGATTTAAAATTACTAAATCACTTTAAAGTAGTTTAGGGGCTATAACTAAGCTCGACAGCTGATTTTGGTTGCCAAGGTAACAATTACAATTTTTTGCGGTAGTCGGGCCTGAACGTGTGTCAAACACGTTCTGACCTGAAATCCCTTTGGCCAGTTGTCGCACTTACATCAATTTGAATATTCAAAATTCAAGTGAAGCTCGGAATTTTTTGAACGTTCAATAGAGTAATCTACGTTCGTTTGTATTGCGTGTACGTACACAAAAATTAAGTGAGGTTAAATTTTGTCAGCCAGCAAAATCAAATGGTGCACTAGTGTGCGTACGCGAAACGTCATAAAGCTCTATTGTGGACATGATACTTTATTGATCGCTACTTCCCCGAACCCGGTCAGGCGGGTATGGCCGTTGCCCAGAACCGCGCGCGGGTTCGGGGAAGTGGCGTTCGGGGAAATGGCCGTTCGGGATTATGGTCATTCGGGAAAATGATTTTCAGGGATGTGGAAAATTAGGGGAAGTGGCCATTCGGGAAAATGGTTTTTAGGGGAAGTCGCCATTCGGGGATGTAGCCGTTCGGGGAAATGGATCGTTCGGGGAAATGATTTTCGGGTAAATGACATTTCGGGAAAGTGTCTTTTCGGAGATGTGGCATTCGGGGAAATGTCTCTTCGGGAATGTGGGTTTCGGGGGAATGTCATAGATTCTGTCACAAGATAGCACACAGCTGACGAAATGTTAATAAATGACAAGAAGAGTGCTAGGCGTCATCTAACCTAAGGCACTCTCCAGGATCCCTTCGAAAGATTGGCTGCGCTAGGGTCTGATTGGATTAGATTAGATTAGATTTGTAGAACTCGATTTGATCAAATCTGTATTTTTTGCGATCAACAACATCGTGTGCGATTTTTTTTGTAGCTTTTTCCAATTTCAGGTTTTTTTTTCATATATTTTGATGGAGGCGCACGATCATTCAAAAAGCTTCCTTTTAGGTGAATATTCAAGAAGTATGACGCGCCTCTTTTTAAATATATAGAAAATTTTAGAATGAAAATAAATCAAAACTCCCTAGGTCAAATATATAAACCAGGGGTGCTCAAAGTCTATCTATCAAACTATCAAAAAAAAATGCTTAAGGTTTAAGTTAGATACGTGTTCTATTGAAGTCCTAGTTAAGACCTGGGATAAGATAATTATCAAAACATCCGACAGATTTTTAACGTTTTTTAATGGTTTTTAACGAGCATTTCCTTAGCTTGTTACTTGCCCCATTTTCCCCTACTTTAATACCTTTTGCCATTTTTTAATGTTGGGATCACTGATTAGAAAAAAACCCTAAAGAGCAGGAAAAAAGCAGCAGCGTGGTAATTTTTTTTCCTTATATTGAAAATTGGTTTTGAACCCCCACCCTCCTCACCTTTAATTTATTACCAAAACGATAATTCCTTCTTGTTCGATGGATTCTTCAATCTCTTTGAAAACATCATACTTCGAATATATCATTTAATAACCGGATGCCTTTTATCTTGTAATGTCTCTGTGATATCGGTATATAGTTACATTATTTTAACATTTGAAACTATCCAGAAAACGTTTTTAAAAGCTACTTCGATGTCAGAAACACTCGTTCCCTTATGGTTTTCCTTCAACGTTTCCATCGTTTCCACCACAGTCTACGAGAGAAGAAAATCCGTTCCCACTAGATAAGGGAACAATTCAATTACGGCGCGCGTTCACTCGAGTTGTTTTCAATCCCCACCACCCCGAATACGTAACAAGTCTGCGGCATTCCTACGTCATTCCGTGCGCTCTCGAAACGCACCACGCAGACACGGACCAGGCGGCGGCCACGGTGGCTCCATGGAGGCTAAATAATGCCATCTTGTGTGTCTACAGTGTGTACGTCTCTCCAAAGACCTGCATCCTATCTAATCTGGACACATTCCAATCGTTGGTCATGGTCCAGAAAAAAAGGGGCGATCTCGATTTGACTACCGCTTTTCATGGGTCAAAAGTTTTCAGGAAAACACGTGTTTCAGATGTCGGTGACGTCAGCAGGACTTCCAATTTCCAGTTCATTCAGTCTTTTTTTTTTAAACCACGTACGTGTGTGTGAGTGCGTTTTTGTTTAGTTGGCTTTCTTTCCGGCATATTTGTCTAGGAGCGACTTATTTTTAGCACACGGTTTTATCCGAGGCTTCCGATTCCGTGATGAGGCACATTATCCTGCAGCATTTCACCACCCACGCAGCCACGTTCGTTGGCCATTGATATTGCGAAAGCGTTTTCCCATCATTCATCCAAACGGTCCGCTGTATAGTGGCTCTCTGGTGAAGATGTATAGAGACACAGACAAAAACGGAAACAAAACAGTCAGTCTCTGACGAAGGAACAGAAGCTGCTCGAGCTCGTCGTCGTTGGCGTTGTGATATTTTGGCGAAAGTTTAGATTGAGGTTGTGTAATTTCAGACCATTTTTTAAACTGTTGTAATTTCAGATAAGTAAGTCAGATCATAAAAATTCTCAATCCACAAGAAAGTTCATTTCAGAACCTTTCTAAAAATATATAATATGGCAGGAATCTTATAAATTTCGATAGGGACTTATGGGACCCTAAGACGAATCGAATGAGGCCAATACGGACAAAATCGGTTCAGCCAGTGACGAGATATTCCAGTGACATTGATTCGGTACACATGTCTACATACAGCCAAACACACAGACATTTGCTCAGCTGGTGATTCTGAGTCGATATGTACAAATGAAGGTAGGTCTAGGAGGTCTAATTAAAAAGTTCATTTTTCGAGTGATTTTATAGCCTTTCCTCAGTAAGGTGAGGAATGCAAAATCAAAAAAAATCTCCCTGTTTTGTGCTCGCTCTTCATATGAATGAATATAAATCTTGTCGTGCTATCTTGACACACCCTGAAAATTGATGTAAGTGCGACAACTGGCCAAAGGGATTTCAGATCAGAACGCGTTTGACACAGGTACAAACTTGACTACCGAAAACATTTGGAATTATAACTCTGGACTCAGCAACCAAATTTCGGAAAAATGAACAGAATGGTCAACCAAATAAGCGTGTTTGTTATTGTTTACAATGCGTGCTCTTGTTATTGTTTATTCAAGGTCAAACATTAGAACGCGCTTTTCTCGTAACGTCAAAAAGCGACAAAAAAAAGTTACATTCTCTGGTCAAAAGAGCATTCTGGAAGATGTTTTCTGAAGAAAATGAACAAAAAAATTGTTTTCTCTAGTCCAAGTGCTACTAAAGAATATGTTTTATGTATAGGGTAAAAAAGCAAAGCAATCCACTTTAAGAGCGAGTTTTTCACCGATGTGAAACAGGTCGTATCGAGGTGCTCCGATTTGGATGAAACTTTCAGCGTTTGTTTGTCTATGCATGAGATGAACTCATGCCAAATATGAGCCCTCTACTCTAGGGAAGTGGGGTAAAACGGGCATTGAAGTTTGAGGTCCAAAACACATGAAAAATCTTAAAATTGCTCGCATTTCCGTAAAACTTCATCAATTCCAACTCTCTTATATGCATTCGAAAGGTCTTTTGAAGCCCTTCAAAATGTGCTATAGACATCCAGGATTGGTTTGGCTTTTTCTCATAGCTTTTGCAAATTACTGTTAAAAATTGATTTTTTTAAAACCTTAATAACTTTTGGCAACAGCCTCCAACACCCATACTCCCATAGGTCAAAAGTTAGGGAATTTCATGGACTATAAGCCTACGGTATTAACTTTTCGGACAATCGCAGTTTTTCTCATAGTTTTTCGATTTTTCTAGAACAAACATTTTACAACGTTAGTTTTTGCCCTGTAGGCCAAGAAGACGGCACTTTTTGGTCTAAATTTTGTCATATTCGGAATCCTCGGTCAATTTCACGTAAGTTAGAAGTATTGGAGTTGTAATTTTGATTTAAAAAATTATTAAATAAAACATTTTTGAAAAAAGAAATAGATCTTATTTACCCTATGATCAATACGTCAAATGCTGTATCAAGTAGGGGAAAACTTGTTTACCCCTAATCCGACAAAATTCTAAATAATATTTTAATTAATTCTAAATGGCATTTTTTACAATCAAATTCAAAATTCCAACACCTCAATCTAATGTAAAATTTTCTGAGGATTCCGAATATGTCAAAATTGAGACCAAAAAGTGCCGCTATGGAGGCCTACAGAGCAAAAACTAACGTTGTAAAATGTTTGTTCTAGAAAAATCGAAAAACTATGGGAGAAACTGCGATTGGCCAAAAAGTTAATACCGTAGGCTTATAGTCCATGAAATTCCCTAACTTTTGACCTATGGGAGTATGGGTGTTGGAGGCTGTTGCCAAAAGTTATTAAGGTTTTAAAAAAATCAATTTTTAACAGTAATTTGCAAAAGCTATCAGAAAAAGTCAAACCAATCCTGGATGTCTATAGCACATTTTGAAGGGCTTCAAAAGACCTTTCGAATGCATTTAAGAGAGTTGGAATTGATGAAGTTTTACGGAAATGCGAGCAATTTTAAGATTTTTCATGTGTTTTGGACCTCAAACTTCAATGCCCGTTTTACCCCACTTCCCTTTGTCGTAGAGGGCTCATATTTGGCATGAGTTCATCTCATGCATAGACAAACAAACGCTGAAAGTTTCATCCAAATCGGAGCAACTCGATACGACCTCTAGAACAAACCGAGCAGAATCTACAAATACTGCCTCTTAACGACCCCCGGGTCTTTTGTGGGCTCAATTGCAAGTTTCTGCTCATTTCTAGGCGTCCGAAGGTTATGTGTGGTGAGTTACCCAAAACCTCTTTTACGCAAATGGACCGACGTTTTACTTCCCCATCCGATAGAAGGCCAGGAGGATAAGGCGGGGATCGAACCCGCGCCCTATAGCAACTTAGGGATCGGCAGCCGAAGCCGCTAACCACCGCGCCACGAGGCCGAGTATAGGGTACTTTATCCATTAGTGGACCCCTTCCCTATAGTGGACCCTCTGAAGGTTTTTTGATGAAAAATTCAATAAAATCACAATAAAAAACGGGTTTTTGTCTATTTTTTTTTATTTGTCATGTTCAGCACCATTTTCAACAATGTTGACTTACATTGACGTGTCCTTTCCGCCAAAATAAGTGTATTGAGTTCGACATCTGGAATTAGCAAATGGCCACTAGCATTTTCACTACAAAACAGCATTTCCATTTTTTGACTGAATTAACTATCCAATCATTTTTGCCCCTAATTATTTAAACTCAGTAAGTCGAAAAATGTAAGTTTAAGGAACTTCACTAAAATAAAACGAAAAACTGCTCAATTTCGAGCAAAATTAAGGGGGTCCATTATAGGACAACGATGATCCTAACATTTCCAAAAGTGGACCCCTGTTATTTTAACTTACAGAAATTAAGATACCTGTGTAGTTAAGCAAAAGTTTTTCTTATATATACAATAAATGCATGTTGTAATCAACCTAATTGTATATTTTTTTAATCATGAGTATAAAAATGATTGTTTTCATATTAAAAGTACCAAAGTTGCTGAAACCGTAAGAACTTAAGAACTTTAGTTGATTGTACTTAACTGAAGCATCATAATTGAAATTAAAAATGATATTTCAAAATAATTAATCAATAACAAACCTTTTTTGAAAAAAAAACATGCGTGGTTTTATCAGCAACTGTAAACTAATCTATTGTTTTGTTTTGGTTAACTATTTAAGTAATTAATATCGAAAAAATTGCATCACAATGACTATTTTTTATTGTTTTTATTTTTACAGTGGTTTTTGACACGTTTTTATTATATTTTGCGGAAATAACTGAGTTTAAAAGTCTGTTAAGTTTTATGTTGTTTGAAGCCATATCTTTTAACAAAATTTATTTGTTTACAACGAAAAGTTAGCAAAATCACACTTTTATTCTTTATATCTATCATTAGACCCACACCATGCATCAAAACATCTAATATCGGTTAAATCTATATACAGTCGACTCTCTGGCTGTCGATCTTCTCGATATCAATAATTCTCCACCTATCGATGAATTCTTCAGTCCCTTCAATCTTCATACTTCAATTATCTTCATTCCTCGATATTTCTCCTTGCTTGAAGGATCTTTTCCTCGACGGTCCCTTGGATTCTGATTGCCTTAGAAATCTCTTCCGGTTGTCAATAATTTTACTTTCTCATGGCTTGCATAGACATTTTTCTTGGCGAAACGAAGCTTTGAAGGGTGTTTGACATTAGTTTGTTTTTGTTTGATGGACGTTGCCATGATTCTCTCCCATAGCTGGTTATCAAGAAAAAAATATTTTCGATCGAGTCTTCATTTTGCATCGTTCTGTAAAGGGACCATCCATAAACTACGTAGACAACTTAGGGGGGGGGGGGGTTCGGCGATTGTTCACGCTCCATACAAAAAAGATTTTATTTGTATGGAAATTGTTCACGATGGGGGGGGGGGGGGGTTGAGAATTCCAAAAAAGTGTTGTGGATGGTCCCAAACTGATGATTCTCTTCCTCGACGGTCCCTTGGATATTGACAACCAGAGAGTCGACTGTATATACAAAATTTCGACGGTTTTGTTCGAACGCGAATCAGTTCAATACGGAGCGTTGGATCGAAGTGCTTTTTGTTGCGTTGGGTTCGTACAAGCTCAAGGAAGGTTCTTACGATAACTAATTGACACTTTGGCCACTCTGGAACCGATTCCGGAGCATCGGCAAATTGTATGGAGAAAGTTACGTAAAATCATGTTTTGATCACAGGAGGCTGAATAAGCAAAAAATCAAAAAACGTCAACAAACGAAAAAAAACAAGACGAAGTTTGTCAGGTTAGGCTTGTTTGATATAAAAACAACAGTTTTCCTGTAGTGGATCCGGGTCCACAATCGGATTATGGACCCGGGTCCACTATAGGAAAAGGGGGTCCATAAAAGGAAAAAAACACTTTTTTTAAATGGCTATTTTTTTGCACAAAAGCAAATAATTGACGAAACAAATAGTCAGAATTGTTCAAAAGACTTCAGATTTCATTATGCAGGGTTATGAAAAAGTGCTTAAAATATTTAAAATTTGTGAAAAATGCTCGTCGATTCTACTAGGGGGTCCACTAATGGTTAAAATACCCTACATACCAAGCTCGTTTTTTTGCAACCTCAAAAATTTGTTTGTTTGTTATGTGCCTTAAATCGTCAATATTTGAAATGTGTCAAGTTAGCACGACGGTGCCAAACTGCCGAGTGGCCATTCATTCACAGAAACAGGCAATATACGTCCGGAACCAATTTCGATGTTTGGTCGTTATTGGAAACGAAAATCTCAATTAATACACGAATGCCAAAATCACGTTCAATGTCGAGGAGAAGGAGGCCGAGGCAAACCAAAAAAAAAAACAAAACTAACGAGCAACTGACGTACAAGTGGCCCCAAAAATGCACCAGCAATGCCAACGGAGGTTAGGCGGCCAATTGATGGGCAGCCTCTATTTCAGGAATGCAACCTTGAGCGCGCCCTGATACCTTGGTGTTCCGCTCTACTGAACAAAGTTCAATGAAATGTGCGCTTCTTGCGGTGTTGCATTTTCCCGTGCCTTGAAAAACCCGTGCATAATCAGGAGTGCACTGTAAGCAAAAACAACTTCAAATTGTAAACATTCATTCGTGTACAGTTTTCACAGTTCTCAACTTTTCTACTGTGCAACTTTTTGGCAGGGTGGCACCGGAAATCCCTCTTGCAGAAAAACCCCACGTGGCATGCCGGAATAGAGGAGGAGGGGGAGGTTGGCGGAATCGAACTTCAAATGTGATTCTAAATAGCATGATACAAGCAAATATAAACTTGGGCCAGAGCTCTCGGAATCAATATTTTTGTGTGGTTTTTGTTCTACCGGCAGCGACTAGACACGCAACCATCATCATCACCATCATCAGGGGAATTGATTTTGCGAAATGGAATCGGTTCCAATTGAAAGTGAGTTCTACCCCACCAGGAGAAGGCCCACCAGGGTGGTGCTGTCATTGTTAGGGGTGTTTTTTTGTGAAATCGAGGGAGGTGCGTGGTTGTTTGTTTTTTAGAAAACCGGGATGGGTCTTCTTGATTGTTCTGTAAGTAGGCTTTTATTTATGATTAAGTGTCATTCACTCTTGGGACAATGACTGTCAATGATGATTCTGAATCCTGGTTCCAGAAATAGTAAATGGGTAATTCTCCGCCAACTCACACAG